>NC_050573.1:4510959-4789305 GCF_011100635.1 Trichosurus vulpecula
GCTGGCTTCTGCTGGAATCCTGATGTAGGCAGCTCCCTGGTCTTGCTCTCACCTCACCAAGATCAACTCACAGGCAGTTCACCACTTTCCATTTCACCTTTCCGAAGTTCTCACACAGGCAGTCCACCCCTCTGGCTGGGTCCGTATGTCAGCAGCCATCCTCCTCTCATCTCATCTCACCAACTGCTCTTGCCATGTCTGTACGAAGGTCATTCTCCTCTTTTTCTCTCAATGTATGAAGGCAGTTCTCTGCTCCTGTTTCAAGGCTCCACATACAATACAATCTCAGGACATTCGCCCCTCCAGCACAGTCTGGAGCTGGGCTAATCCATTCAAGCCCTGGCTGTGGAGATCCCCACCTCCTCCAAGCCTCTGTTTGTTTTTCTCCCACAGCCACTGCTCTGGCGTGTCTCATCTGGAGTGCTACTGGGGTACGGAGGGGGAAGGAGAGGTTATCTCCCAGGACCCCTTGCTCTGGGCTTCCACAGGAAACCACTCCCATCACTGCTTTTTGCCTGTTTTTGTTTAGGACTCTGCTGCTCCTGGGACTCCACAAAACCACATCCATCACAAGTATAAAGGGCACCCCAATAACTGAGAAACATTCAACCATTGTCTCAGCACCCCAAAACTCCATGCTTTCCTTCTAATCTGCAGATCCTGCGCCATTTTGTAACAAAGCTGGCAGCCCTTCTGCCACAGTAGTGGCAAGCAGCATTGTTGTTACAAGTGGCAGTGGGAAGCAAGGAGAATTCTGACTCCTCCAGCATGACTAAGATTTTCCCCACAAAGAACAAAATTTCTTCTCTAATTGTGTTGTCCCCTTTTCAGTTTCATTGGAGGAAGAAGATGTAACGATGACAAGAAGAATAGCTCTCATTTTTGTACCCCTTTGAGATCTACAATGCACTTTGATATATCATTAGGTCTTATTACCTCATTTTGTAGAGGAGACAAGAGAGAGAATAAGTAACTTGCCAAAGGACAATTAGCTAACAGGTGTGTGAGGTAGAATTCCAATTCACATATATCATCCTTCCAAAGAGTAGCACCAACCTCAGTTCACTAGCCCCAGCATCTCTGGCACTGTGCAGAGATCTTGCTTCTTAGAGAACCCTGATACCAAGACATAAAGATTTCTCTTCCCTTTCAGCTCCACTCCTTTCTGAAGGATACTCACTTTAACAACAGTGCTGGTCACCAGGTATTTATGGATGAGAAAAGAAGCTCTGAGGCTCAATATGACATTAAGTACTATGTGATTTATCTTAATGCTACTGAATTTCTTCTGAAAGTTGGCCAATTTCTCCCCAGTGCTCCACCTGGTCAAGATTTCACCATGTGTGAGGAAGCCATCGACTGGGGATGGATAGATTCAAAGGTCAGAGACAATTTCAACGTAAACTTACAAGTTCAGTCGTAAGAAAAATTCTCACTGTAATTCTCCCTAAACATTGAATATGATGCATAGAAAATCTATGGCTATGGGTGGAATGAACCTCAAGCCTTTACCTACCCAGAGGGTTTCATCATGTTTCTCCTTCAAATAGAAAAGAGAAACAGCCTCGGACAGTTGCTTGCCTTTTGAAAGCATTCTCAGTTCTGGCTCAACACCCAATCAAACAGTACCTCTTTTTCATATAACAAGTGGGTTTCAAACAGTCAGACTATGTAATGGGAAAAAAAGGTGGTTGTTGTTTTTTTCCCATTATCCCACATCGCTTTTTTATGGAAATAAGTAACTTAGTCTCTTCTACATGGACTGGCAAGAGGCAGAGCATAATACTTACCCTCTGGGGAGATAGGTACCATTAACCAAGTTCCTGTTTTGGTACAGCCAATTCACTCCCATCCTATCTCGTTAGTGTCCTTACATACAACACAGAGAAAGTTTAAATGTAATTTTGGATGGTCACAGCCTTTTATTCAGCAACTTGGATCATTACCATCATGATGATCCAGGGTATATTTAGTATTACAGAATGTAAGTTTCCTAAGATCTGCCATCCCAAAACTCTCATTTTACAAATAACAAAACCCAAATCCTCAGAGGTCAACAGTTTCAGCCAAAGTACCACAGCAGGAAACAGAAATAGCACTACAAAGGAAATCCCATGAATATTTTATTAGGGATGTTCATTGACGCGTGAACCAGGTATACTAGTCAGAGCTGTTTTAGAGGACATAGTTTCTTGGCCTCTACCATCCATCATCCATATTTCTCTAGCTAATGGAGTACTTTCCACTCTCTTGTTAATGGCTCAGGTTCCCTGATCTGTGTGCAGTGACAACTGTGGCCCTGGATATAGGAAGACACTTGAAGAGGGAAAGCCTATTTGCTGCTTCAGCTGTTCCCAGTGTCCAGAGGGGGAGATTTCCAAACAAATTGGTAAGTAAATGCCAGAGGCTTCCCTTGCAAGCCTTCTGGCAGGGAACAGTGTGGGGTTGAGCTACTGGAGTCATATGTAACCCACAGTAACATTGCTGTCCAAGTAACAGGATATAAACCACTGAGGAGATTCAGGGCAAATGTCTGAGATAAGAAACATAGCAGGAAATAGTGACAGCCTGAGAACGGTATCTGATATTATGGCATTATGTAAAATACAATTGATTTGAGTGTGTGTGTATATACATATTTATATATATATATATATATATATATATATGTATATATATATATGTGTGTGTGTGTGTGTGTGCGCGTGCATGTGTATATATATAATTACATGTATATATGTGTATATATGTTTAATTATACTTATGTTACATTTATGTATATATGTGTATAGATTGACAGATAGATGTCTTCCCTTATCCCTTTGTGGCTCATGAATTACTGTTCCTGTTTTGGGGCTGAGCACTATGAGGTAGGGTATAGGCTTGAGCTAGAGTCACTTCTATCCATGTCTCACAGGTGAATGTTAAATTTTCCGTGTGAGCGTTTATACAGAGGAAACTGGTGTTATAAATTATGTTTAGTTTAGTTTTTGAATAAATTTAAGAAAAAATATGTAGAAAATGGTAATAATGCACATTAAACTTACAAGTGGGTTGTGCATACATTCTGCCCCCCCAAAAAAATCCAGTTGTCAAAAATGTACCATCACACCCCCAAAAGAAGTTAGATAGCATATTTGCCAATGGATATGTATGACTTGGAGGAGCTGAGGGAGGGCACAAATTATCTGTTTTATTTTTTCTTGGACAGAAAGTGCAGGAGAGAAATATGACCAAGGTAGGAGTGGAGGAGATGATCCCACTAAAGGGGGCTCAGTTAGGCAGGAAAGCTGAAGTGGGTGTTAGGACCCAGAGGGGATGAGTTCTATCTGTGAGTCTGAGTTTTGAGAGTGATTTGGAGAAGGGGGTGGTTTAAGATAAAGATTGGAACATATTGGAAAAATAGTATTATCAGGAATAAAGGAATTTGGGAGAGTGTTCTAGTCAGGCAGGTGGTGACTGAAAATGGAGAATGAGGGATATTGCAGGAAATTGACTTTTAATGGAGCAGATGATTCTCATTTCAGATATTCCTGGGGAGGGGTGCAAATTCCCTTGGGTGGAAAGGACAATGCTTAAAAGGTTCACTCTTTTCTGGATGCCTTTGGTGTTTTGCAAAGAATTCCTGCTGACTGGAACCATGTAACTCAAGCATATCAATCAAGGTTAATTAGCTAGAGGGCTAATTATAGAATCTGACTAGTGCAAGGGACCTTGGCTACCACCTTTTTCAGATGTCTCATTTTATTTATGATACCCACAGAGATGACATGATTCCTCCACATCCCAAGTGGGCTGTTCCATGTCTGATACTTTTGTGTCCTGACTTTGGGTATAGAGCTCTTTCTTCTAAACTCTACAGTTCAACTTATGTACCAAATTAGAGATATAGAATAAAGCATGACTACATACACTGTTCAGAAGAATAATACACCTCAAAGGTGATCATCACAATCATGAGCCCAGTGAGGGGCAGAAAGATGTAGCAGAAAGGAGCTAGTCTAGGAGTCCAGAAGACCTTGGGTCAGTCCTTTCTCCACATGCTGGCTTTGTGCCCCAGAGCAAGGTCATTTACCCCTCTGTACCCCAAGGAATTTTCTAAGACAGAAGTTCCTAGGATTTTATGTGTCATCACAATTTGGGAAGATTTTGAACTGCCTTTCAGAATATTTTTTTATAAATTTAAAATGCAGTAAATGCTACATTTCAGGTAAGACTAGTCAAAATAAAGATGTATTGTTTCACATCCAAATTCGTGGACCCTCTAATGTTCATTCACAAAACTACTTAGATATCTGTGGACATTAGGAGAAGAATCACTGCTCTAAGACTACATTTTATGTGAAAGACACTTCTGCCTGCATTGGTAAATAATAGTAACTAGCATCTATATTGTTCCTAAAAGTTCACAAAGCACTCCACAAATATCATTTTACTTGATTCTCACAACTACCCTAGGCAATAGATGTATGATTTCCATTTTATACATGAAGAAATTGACACAAATAGTAGTTAAGTGACTTGGTCAAGATCACTCAGATAGTAATGGTCTGAGGTCAAATTTGAACTCATGTCTTCCTGATTCTTACCTGCCTCCAAAAGCCAAGGCAAAGATCTGAGAAAGTTTCACTCCACTAGTGAAAGCATAGTCTGATTTTAAAAAGCAAAATAAAACAAAATACCAAATTCTTAGTTGGTGAAGTGTCATCTGTTAGGGAAGACATGTCTGATCATGAAAAGAATGGAACTGTACAGGAGGAAAAGGGGAGCCATAAATAAGCCCTTCTTTGAATGTAGATGGTTCAGTTCATGGCGAAGCACTTCAAGGATTAGCACGCAGTTTATTTTTGTTTTTATCATTTTTATCTTTCATTTTAAAACATTATTCTATAATGAAACTTATGTAACAAATTAGGTCCTGGAGTCAGAGTTAGACTGGTTCTGGAATATTTTGCTTATTTGTCTGGGGGTCTTGGGTCATTTAAGCTAATCACAATAAAATATGGTTCACTCTTTTATGTTAATACAATATGGAGATCTTTCCATCCCTTAATAGGCCCATGTGACCTCCTTGAGTCCCATGGAAGCCAGAGTCACATGAGTCCATGGTGGGAGAAGCTTGCCAAATGGGTGGAGCAGGAAGGGGTGGCGCAGAGCTGAGAGGAGGTGAGACAGAGCAACCAGAGCTGGGAGAGGCACACATAGAGCAGGAGCTAGCATGAATGAGAGAGGCAAGGATTTTGCTTAAGGGAGCTTGTGTTGTGGAAAGGCCCTAACTGAGGGAAGGCTTGGCGATGGCATTATCCCCTGCATTGGGAATGTCTATAGATTTCTTTGTTGCTGTGATGGATTTGGCTTTCTGGTGTTGGAATTTGGCTTTCTGCTGTTTGAATAAATGTTTTGGTTTCTCCTTCCGTGAAGAGGGTCTGTTATATTTTGTGATTTAGAACTATACTGACCTATTCATAGTAGCTGCGGCCACTGTGGGTATCACACTGGTGCTACATTTGGCAATTAGGATGGGTTCGACTTCTACTTGGAGGCAGGAAGGCTTTAGGAAAGGAAATGGATATCCCAGGAGGGGAGAATTTTCCTTAATCCTCACTTGCAAGAGAATGGGCTAACACCACAGAGCTCTGTGAACACTGGGAACTGAAGCTAAAAAAGCGAGGACCTAAAGATTTAGAAATATGTGTGGAAGGAATACCAATAGAACTGGGGAAAGAACTGGCAAGGGTGCGTAGGAGAGCCTTGGTCTTGCTAACAAGTTATCATGTTAGGTGTAAAAGCAAAGACAAATTATTTGAGGAAGAAGTTCAGATGAAAAAGGAATTAGCTGGTTTGCATGAGAAGCTTTCTGTGCTACAGCATTCTAGCTTTCCTTTAGAAGAACAAGCTAGAAAGTCCCATGTGGTAGAGGAAAAAGCAGCTGTTAATTTAGCTCCAAAAAATAAGCAAAAAAGTAACAAGAGTACATGCAGACCTTGCACAGGCTGGGCTTGATTAGGGCCCAAACACCTGCCAGGAGGATGCGTGGGAGGATAATGGAACAAAGTTAGATGAGGAAGCTTTGAGGAATGCAGAAGTTCACCTGAACTATGAAGGAGGCAGGAGAATGGGGGTGGGGGGAGCACACAGTGTTTAGGGAAATAATTGAGGATTTTACTCAGCAAGAGTTCACAGATATTTTGAGTCGATTCACTCAAAAATGGGAGAATCATTAGCATCTTGGATGGTGAGAATCAGTGATGAAGGATCTGGAGGATTATAGATAGATAACATAGATTGTTGGAAATTCATAGGTATTAGCAGAAGTTTGTACAGCAAGCTTTTAGGGATTACCTTATGCATGGAGGTAACAATGCAACTAATCTTAGCTTTAGCTGCAGGAAGATGCAGCAGACAGTATCCTACTGCTTCTATGGGGCCTAGTGGAGCTAGACCCTGGTATTCCCTTAGGGCCTGTATGAGAAAGATAAAGGAAGAGGTAATAGAAATAGCAATTATGATCAGAGATGCAGATGCATATCATGGGGTACTCCCTTAACAGTTTCTCATAGATATATAATAGTGAAGATGACTCCTCCTTATAAGCACCTGATTCTGCCTCTACTAATTGGGAAAATAGGGTGCCCTCATTTGGAGGTGCTAGATAAGATTTCACAGTTAAGTGACGTAAGGGAGTGGGGAAAAGATAAATTTTCCCGAGGGACAAGACAAGAGCTTTTACATGAGTAAAAGCCATCAGATTCAAGTCAGAATAAATTAAGGAGAAGAGAATTGTTTACTTCTCTATTAAGAGTGGAGATAGATTTTGGAAAGAATAGATGGTATTGCAACTAATCAGCTATATAAGATGTACCAAGAAAAGAGACTTAATTTTAGACTGAATGGGGAAGCCAAAAGTGCCCCTACAGATCCTCCTGAATCATTGTACCCAAGTTTGTCATACCTTCAGGGAGAACAGGAAATTGGACAAGCCTCAGTTCAGATTAAAGAAGTACATAGCAGTGAGGGAGATAGGAATAAATAGTTTTAGTGGATTTGTGGACTCCAGAAGCATGGCTGATGTTATATTTACCCTGCTTCTGGTTGTAGTCACCTTATTATTTTTGGCTTTTCAACTTGTTTGCTAGATGTGTTTCCTGCAGGTTTGGTGCCCTGCACGTGTAGATGCCTGACCTCTTGAGCTAGATGTCAGCCCCTGCCCAAGACTGTTCTGTGTCATGCCTGGAGCCAGCATTGACCAAGCTCTGTATGCTGGCTAAAGAACTGTCCCCTCGAATGGAACCTCTTGGGGCAGGGACAGCTCTACATCCAATTTCTGCAGGAAGTAGCTGTAGAAGAGACCTTCACTCCTTTCCCCAGGGAATTTGGGGCCCTATTTGTTTGAAGGGGGGATGATGAAGTGATTGTGCTCAAAACTCACCCTAAGATATTGTTTAATGTGGTTATTTCGTGTTATCCCTGTTACATTGTATAGTTCTGTAGACACCAGTTACCCCTAAACTTCCATCGACCTATGTAATGGGTATGAAAGATCTTGAGGCGAAACAACATTAGTACAATTTGAAAATCTTTCCATCCATTGATAGGCCCATGTGACCTGCTTGAGTCACGTGGAAGCCTGAGGGACATGAGTCCATGGTGGGAGGAGCTTGCCAAATGGGTGGAGCAGAGCTGAGAGGGGGTGAGACAGAGCAATCAGGGCTGGGAGAGAGAGGCCACAGAGCGGCAGCTAGCGGGAGTGAGAAAGGGAGTGGTTTTGCTTGAGGGAGCTTGCGCTGTGGGAAGGCTTGGGGATGGCATTGCCCCCTGCATTGATCATGTGTACAGACTTCTTGGTTGCTAGGATGGATTTGGCTTTCTGCTGTTTGAATACATGTTTTGGTTTCACCTTCAATGAGGAGAGGATTCAGAACTACACTGGCATATTCATAGCAGCCACTGTGGCTATCACACTGGCACTATCACTATCTACAGACCATGTAGTAGGCAGTAGGATGTATTAAACACCTAGTATGTGCCAAGTTCAGTGCTAAGTGCTATGGGAACAAAGAAGGGCAAAAATAGTCCCTGTGCCCAAGGAGTTTGTCTTTTAATAGGCAAAACAATATGTGAATAGCATATTTATGGAAGATAATCTCAGAGTGGAAGTCACTAGCAGCAGATCCTCTTGTGTGAGATAGGATCTGACTGGATTTCTTTCCTCTTCAGATATGGACCACTGTGAGAAGTGCCCAGACGATGAACATCCAAATAAGGAGAGAGATCACTGCATCCTAAAGGTTATGACCTTTCTGGATATTGTAGAACCTTTGGGGATGACTTTGGCATTGATAGCTGTTTCCTTCTCTCTCACAACAGCCCTGGTCCTCTGGGTGTTTGTGAAGTTTCGAGACACTCCCATAGTCAAGGCCAATAACCGGGCACTCAGCTATACTCTTCTCATCTCCCTCACTTTCTGTTTCCTTTGCTCCTTGCTCTTCATTGGCCGTCCCACTGCAGCTACCTGCCTCCTCAGGCAAACAACTTTTGGAGTTGTCTTCACTGTGGCCGTGTCCTCCATTTTGGCAAAAACCATTATGGTGGTTCTAGCCTTCAGGGTAACAAGACCAGGGAGTAGAATCAGGATGTGGGTGCAATCTAGGGTGTCCACCTCTGTTGTTCTCATCTGCTCTGGCATTCAAGTAGTTCTCTGTGGCATCTGGCTGGGAACTTCTCCCCCTTTCCCAGATCTGGACCCACACTCTGAAACTGGTCATATCATCATTCAGTGTAATGAGGGCTCTGTCATTGGTTTCTACTCTGTCCTGGGCTACATGGGCTTCCTTGCTCTGGGAAGCTTTACCATAGCTTTCCTGGCCAGAAGCCTACCTGACACTTTCAATGAAGCCAAGTTTATCACATTCAGTATGTTGATGTTCTGCAGTGTGTGGATCTCCTTCCTCCCCACATACCAGAGCACCAAGGGCAAGGCCATGGTTGTTGTGGAGATCTTCTCCATCCTTGCCTCCAGTGCTGGGCTACTGGGCTGCATCTTTATTCCCAAGTGTTATGTGATCCTGCTGAGGCCAGAAAGGAACACGCAGGAAGGGATAAAGAAAAAATTGGATTCCAAAGGCAGAAATTATTCTAGGATATTGCCGAAGAATTCCTGCCAGAGACGTAAAAGATTTTAATAATAGCTCATATCAGTTTGACACACTTATATTTAACCATCTTTTGATTAATTTCAGTTTGACTATATCAGCTGGTTCTTTTTACAATTCCCCATCTATTGTCAGAGATACCCAGATTTGTGTTAGTGATTATTTAGAGATGAGCTCTCTGATTTTCACAGACAGTTATTTTTACTATCCATTGTTTTTCTAATTTTTTAAAATTTTAAACATATTTATAAGTCTTTTAACAATTAAATCTATACCTCAAAAGAATCAAAGTTCACTTTTATAATCTATATTTCTGACATAAAGTGTAAGACACTATTTTCATGCAGTTAAAAAATTGGTAACCTGAGGTACCTTGGCTTAAGACTACACACCTAACAACTTTCCTGATCCATTTTCCCAATTAGTCTTAATGCCGAATGGAACAATAAATTCCAGGAGAGACATATTTCACTTAAAAGGATCTGGATCTATATTTCCAAGTGATATCATGCATAACACTTAAATAATTTCAGTAATTTCTTATTATCCTTTATAAGGTCTATTCATTTCAAACACTTCATAGGACCTAAAATTTTCAGCTAATACACTCACAAAAATTTAAAATAGCAATTCTTTTTTAAATATCCTAATCTACCATAATTATGCTACTGGAGGATCACTTTTAACACCACATCCTGATGTGATCTGATATAATTTAGGACATATTACAAATGAAATCTATATGTAGAATTAGTGCTTGAAACATTTAAATCTCAGTTTCTGTTAAAGGTTCAAAAAGCAGAGCCCACTGTTGTCAACAAATTCATTTTGTAAGACCGATGGTGGCTTTTCCAACTCTCTCTGAACTTTTTTTTTAAATTCCTTTCACACTGCCCAAAGAGCCTGATCTGATTCTTGTTCTCATCCTCTTGCTTGCCCTTAGGGGAGGGATAGAGTGGAGACTAGGATTTAGGACAGGTCACAATTTCCTTTCCTCGCTTCCTTTCCCCTCCTTTATTTCAATGAAACATAAACCTTGATTTTTTAATTTATTTACCAAGAATACTAAACTATTTTGTTGAATTATTTCTTGATTAGTATTCAGACATTTTTTTGGAGATTAAAGCACCTCAAATTTATCCTATTCTCCCCAAAGTGGGTAGAAGCCTAAATAGCCTATTCCTAATATCAATATATGGAAGAAATCTCTAGGACAAATCCCTCAAAAATCCATTAAGATATTCTTTGTAAGGGGCAGCTAAGTGGTGCAGTGATTAGAGTACTGGCCCTGGACTCAGGAGGACCTGCATTCAAATCTGGCCTCAGACACTTGATACACTTATTAGTTGTGTGACCTTGGGCAAGTCACTTAACCCCAATTGCCCTGCCCTCCCTCCTGCAAAAAAAGAAAAGATATTCTTAGTAAATACAAAAATTTTTAGGTCTGCAGTGACTTATACTCATGTTAAAATGCAGAAGTGGAACTGGGTTCTCTTAGCCCTTATTAACAGCTTATAAAACCTTGATTTCCCAATAAACAGTTAAGGTATCTTATTTGTCTACAAAGAATTTTTTTCCAAATCAAGGCATAATTACTTTCTTCTCTTTTATGCTTATTTACTCTTTACTTTTCAGACTCTATAGAGAGTTAATACTTTGTAATTCACCACTCAAAAAAAGTTGTTTTTCAATTCTTCACAATATTACTTATACTAAAAGTTTTTTTTTAAATGGTAACGGAGATTTTAAATGAAGACCGCTCAAATTCTCAACTTATTGCATTTAAGGCCACTATAGAGAAACCTTTTCCAAAGATGCCTTCTGGTAACTGAATTTTAATGGCCACATCTGTCACTCTACTCCAAAGGTACCAGTAGTTTAATTGCTTGAGATTTTTTGTCCCCTGTAACTGGCCTTAAATCTTTCACTGTCTGACAGTCCAAAGAGCCATACCTGGGCCACAGTGATTCCCCAGCTGAGTCACAGTTCAAAGGTGGAGAGGTGCATTTAAGAGCAAGAGAGAGCAGGTGCCCCAAGGAATAGTATTACTTTTTTGTCACAAGCGATCAGAGACCCTGAGCAAAGATATTTCTTTTGGCCCCAAAGGAACAGGGGCCTAGAGGCTCAGTATCTTTTCTGGTCCACAAAAGCAGTGACTATGAGGAAAATTATCAAATGCAATCCCAAGTGATCAGTGGCCCTTACTGAGTAAGGAGCAGAGTGAAGATCAAAAGACCAGTGACCATACCTCTCCCCAGATCATACTGCCTTAGACGCACGGAAAAGTTTGAAATCTTCTGAAATGGTTCTGAAAATAGCAGTATGAATAAGCCTGAAGCTTAAGGTAATGTCCTTTCACCCTGGAGTGTGACCAGACCCCAACTTTATCATTGTTGTTTGTCCTTCATTCTTGAAGTGGGCCAATGGCATCACAAGAGTGATGTCTTGACTTCCCTGTGAATTGAATTCAAGTGAGGAATAGCTGACTAAAGTTATTAATCTCACTCTCCCAGATTCATCAAAGTCCACTGGCAACACAAAAATCAAGGCAACTAGAGATTGCCCAGGATTCAATGGGTGACCTTGGCCTTTTAAAATTAAGGTCTTTCTGAGGTCTCAGTTTGTCTGAGGCAACAGCCATTCAATGACTAAAGATTAGGTAAGAATTGAGACAAAAAGTGTCCCAAAGTACCATCACAAAAATAATCAATCTGAGAGAATATGATCCTCAGAATATCTAGTGAGAAGAAAAAAAATCACTATTTAGACTAATTCTAAGTCATCAAAAGCTAAACTGTGAGTCACAGAGTCTTGGAAGGAGTTATTATTTGTCATTCAATTATTTGCCATACAATGTCATTTGTCAGTGTGATTTGCACTTAAAAGTGTAGTCCAGTAGCTCCATTTGAAAAATAACGAGCTCTTTTAAAGAGTGGCTTTTCAGAGCTCTGTTTCAAGAAACCATCAATGAAAATAGCATAGTACAAAATGTAAATTGTCCCAGCTTTTAAAAATAATGAATAAGTAAATATTAATGAATTTTTAATTCACTAGCCCACAAACACAAAAACATCTTACCTGTTGGAAAAGAATTGTCAGTAATGAGGATAAAGTTGAAACCTTCTGTAATAGTAATTAAGGTGGGACTTTTTGCTGTTGACCTTTAATGATTCTGGCCTTTGTTTGAACAGGTCAGATAAAGTGGGATGTTTTTGTATTTCTCAGCACTGAGACAATTGGGAGTCATTGATTGATTTGTATCTGATGTGATATTGGGGATGGGGAACTTTTCTATGCCCAGCCTGGGTGAGGTCGGGGCCCTTGGGGTCCTGAACAGGATACGTAAGTGCAGGGGTTGTTCATTCTCATCAAAAACTACTAGAGAACACAGGAATAAATGGAGTCTTCCTTAAAATGATAAGTAACATGTATCTAAAACCATTAGCAAGCATTATATGTAACGGTGAGAAGCTAAAATAATTTCCAATAAGATCAGGGGGCAAACAAGGATGTCCATTATAACAACTGTTATTCAACATTGCACTAGAAATGTAAGCTTTAGCAATAAGAGAAGAAAAAGAAATTGAAGGAATTAGAATAGGCAAAGAAAAAACAAAGCTATCACTCTTTGCAGATGATCTGATAGCATACTTAGAGAATCCTAGAGAATTAACTAGAAACTATTTGGTGGAACATTGTTACATTGTTGGTGGAGTTGTGAACTGATCCAGCCATTCTGGAGAGCAATTTGGAACTATGCCCAAAGGGCTATAAAATTGTGCATACTCTTTGACTTAACAATACCACTTCTAAGGCTGTATCACAAAGAGATCACACAAGTGGGAAATGGACCAGTATGTACAAAAATATTTGTAGCAGCTCTTATTGTGGTGGTAAAGAATTGGGAATCAAAGGGATGCCCATGAATTGGGGAAAGGCTGAACAAATTGTGGTATGTGAATGTAATGGAATACTGTTGTGCTATAAAAATGAGGAACAGATGGACTTCATAAGAACCTTGGGAGACTTGTATGATCAGATGATGAGTGAAGGGAGCAGAACCAGGAGAGCACTGTACACAACCACAGACACATTGATTCTGGGATGACTAACTTAGATAGACTTGGCTCTTCTCAACAATGCAAGGTTCTAAGTCAGTTCCAGAAGTCTCATGATGGAAAAGGCTGTCAACATCCAGAGAAAGAATTGTGGAGTCTGAATGTAGAGTGAATCAAACTATTTACTCTCTCTTTTTTATTTTTTTTTTGTTTTTTTGTCATAATTCATTTCATTGGTTGTAATTCTTCTTTGCAACTTGATTATTGGGAAAATAAGTTTAGTGTGAAGGTATACATAGAACCTTTATCAGACTACATGCTGCCTCTGATGGGGGGGTAGGAGAAGGAGGGGGGATTTTGAACTCAAGAACTTGTGGAACTGAGTTTTGTAAACTAAAAATTAATTAATTAATCAATCAATTAACTAATTAAAAATAAAATGAAATCAACTTACCACTTATTACAGCATAGTAATTGACTCAGAAGGAATGTAAATTGCAATTGTTTCTGTTTTCTCCAGAAATCATGATGGTCTACCCCTGCCAGATGAATTTTTTTTGAATTGGTAAAAGAGGACATTCTCCAATTCATTTCTTACCTAGCCTTAATCACTGATTGGGAGTTGCATCAGTCAAACTGAGTCCTGTTAAGGACTTTAGCTTACAAAGGCCCAGTTCTCCCACTACATCTGGAGCCATCTCCAGTTGTCCTGATCTATATCTGGCCACTGAAACCAGATGGCTCTGGAGGAGAAAATGAGGCTGGTGACTTTGCCCAGTAGTCCCTCACTTAAATCCAATTCACTTGCATGTTATTGCATCATCTCCCTGATGTCGTGGTCCTCTTCGAGAATGAAGTACAAACAACAACAGTTCTTTGCACCAAAAAGAGAGAATACACACAAACACAAACACACACATACATATATACATATGTACATATATGTACACATGTGTATGTGTATGTAAATATGTATGTGATTTGTATGCATATGTGTATGTGTACACACACATATATACATATATAGTATGTATGTATATGCATTTAATTAAATATAAGAGAATATTTTAGAACATATAACTTCTTTTCCTTTTTCCCTGATCATTTTGACAAATACAGCTACTAGGTATATGCAGTTTTAGAATTCTATAGATACAATTACACGTTGCTTTCCAAAATGGTTGGATCAGTTCAGTTTCACAGTGTATTAGTGTCCAAATTTTTCAACAGCCCATCCAATATTTGCCATTTTCTTTTTTTATCATTTCCTTCAATCTGATAGGGGTGAGAGGACATCTCCAGGTCAAAGGAGGGGCCCTGAAATTTTACACACAAAGAAAGCTGAGCTCAACCAAAGTGTGAGCCTGTAAATTGGAGCATGAACGAGGACAGAGGACTGGCCAGATTGTGGGGGGGTGGGGGGTGGTGTCAGACTCCAGAGAAATCTTCAGTGGCACCTATTCCATTCCCAGCCAGTACCTGAGAGTCCAGTGACCTGATTCCAAGTCCATTCCCACTTCTGACACTAATTTAAATGTCAAGCCAACCAGAAGCAGCCTTTAACTTAGAGCTGAACAAAGCAGGTTAGAGACAGTGGAGTCAGGAATCAAACAGAAGTTTAATTTAGGAGTGAGGAAAACAAGCTTACAAACTGAAGTCCTCTTGGAAAGGAGGGCTTGTGGTTTTTGGCAGGGGTAGAGCTTCTAAAGACAAAAACCACAAAAAGTGGGACCACAACACACCCATTTTTAGGTGTTCAGTAAATGGTTCCTATCGCAAGGTCATGTATGCAGGCATTTTTGGGAAACTAGAGGTATTCTTGGGCCCTCCGGGAACAGTCCCTAAGTTGATTGTTTCATGTCTTAAGGGTCATTGAGCCCTGTGAACCTCCACAAGTAGTAGTTAACAGAATCAGAGCTTGTGTGGTGCTCACAGGAGGGCAATGTCTGGTTTGGTTTGCTTAGCAGTTGTGAGCACTGGGATCGTTCAGAGTATCAGATTAGATTGATAAGTTTCTGCTGCAGCACATTGGCTGCTTCTGGCTCTCAGGGCTCTGGGAAATAGGGAAGCTCCAACAAATCTAAATAGTTACCGATTAATATCAGAATAATAAATCCCTTAGAGAACACCTGGTGATGGTCAAAGCAATGCATTTTGCCAGAGGGTGTGTGCAAGTGATTGTTGTTATGCCAAACTTGGGGCACAGCCTGCTTTCTGGATTTTTTTTCCTCTGGAAAATAGGGTGTCTCTTAACATCTTGACAAAGACAATCTACGTTCTGTGGGGAAAGTTTCTTTTCTCTGCTGGACTTTACATATACAAATGAAAAGACTCAAAGTCTTCCATTCTTTACAAGTCAATCAATCAAAAATTGTTTAAATTAAAACTGCTTCAGCATCCTATGCTGGGAGGGGGCATTGTACTTCTGGACTCTTTCCAATAGATCAAAGGCCTTGGACTGGCAGAAGTTTTCTGATTTTAGCTCCCTCACAAACTCAGCTCTTAGACTTGGCACCTCCCAGGCCTTTCACTTCGATGACTCTTCCAACAGCAAGAATGGGCTTTCCAGTGAGAAAGCTCATCCTAACTTACAAGCACCATCCAATTAACTTCCTAAATCCTCACCTCTGCAGACTAGGCCATAACCAAACAGTGACAATTTGCCCAGTAATCTGTGGGTTTCAGAGTTGTGCAATTTTGAAAAATTCTAAATTGCTCCTATTGGTAGATATGATTGAATAGCTGGAGAAAAGAGAAAGAGACAATCTGTGCTCTAGAGACGAGTTCATTTTCTCTACTGGATTTTTCACATGCACGTGAAAAGACTCAAAGTCTCACATTTTTCACAAGTCAATCATTTAACAATTTAGTTTATTAGTCGTCTTCTTTATGCTAGACATTTTACTAGACACTGGGGAAACAAGTACAAAGAATCAAACAGTCCTTACTTTCAAATCATCTAGGTAATCAGCATTTATTAAGCTTTACTGTATGCCAGGCAGTGTGTTCAGTGCAAGCGATACAGAGAAAGGGAACAAATAGTCCCTGTCTTCAAGAAGCTTAACTTTTAATGGAGAAGAGAACAAGCATATACATTAAAACATGTAGTTTTTAAATTTCAATGAAAGGTTACACTGAGGCAAATCTCCACCCAAGGTAACATTTATTAGCAGTTGTGTTCTGCCTGTCAATAAAGGGGTTGATGGCTTGACTCCATTTAAGGCAAAGACCCTGAGCAAGAGTACAGTTTTCCTTCTACAGGATTTGGAAAGTAGAGAACAAAGAAAAGAAGAGGGTAGAAGACATCATGGGAGTGAGGTAACATGACTGGTTACAGAGTTGAGGCATGGGGAACAACATTATTGGTTGAAATTTTGGTAATGGGGCCAGCCATGAATGCCCTACTTCTCTCATGAGAGGAAGAGGTGCTCATTGTTTGGATGCAGATGTGAGATAGTGGCCCAGACTTTTAGAGAGCATACCAGATATTATTGCAAGATATCAGGCCCAACTCCCTTGCTTACTCACATAGTCCTCAAGGTCTGTTAAATTCCTTGGGACAAGAAGAGCTGTATTTTTTTAAATGGACCCACTGTAGGCCAGGTGAACTCTAAACTAAATTCAGTGACAAAACTCCATGATTTGGGCAGCTACCAGACAGAAGTAGTTACAAGATAAAAGCAATTACAAGATAAAATCAATTGTAAATAGAATCAGTAAATAAATGGGGCCTAACAACTAACACCATGAAAATACAGGTACTCCATCAGCTAGCACCACAACATTCATACATGGAACCACTGGTTACAGCAAATGAAGAAGTTTTGAATGCTATAGGTAAGTTAACTTACTTTGACAGTATACTTTCTAGGAACGAACACACAGATAATGAGGTTGATACGTGCATTGCCCGAGCTAGCTCAATGTTCCAGAGGCTCTGAAGGAAAGTGTGAGAGAAAAGAGAAATCAGACTTATTACCAAACTAAAGATATACAGAGTCGTTGTGCTGATCTCAATGCTATATGGCTGTGAAACCTGGTCAGTATGCCAGAGCCATGCCAAGAAGCTGAATTGCATCCATTTGAATTGTCTTAGGAAGATTCTGAAAATCACCTGGCAGAATACGATATCAGACACTGAGGTCCTATCTTGACCTAAACTGCCAAGCATTCAAACTCTACTTCAGAGAGCACAATTCCAATGGGCTGACCACCTTGTTCAAATGTAAAATATATGTTTGCCTAAGAGACTCCCTTATGGAGAACTCGTTCTGGGCAAATGCTCACAGGTTGGTCAGAAGAAGTGATACAATGGCACTCTCAAAGTCTCTCTTAAGAACTTTGGAAATGATTGTGTGACATGGGAGACTCTGGCAAAGCTGAATTGAAGTAGTTCAAAGGAAACATTAGATGCACAAATTTAGAGAATCCACACCAAATGTTCACATGAACTGTTTGTGCCTGACCTATGGTAGAGCATCACAAGTTCTCATTAGTCTGATCAGCCACAATTGGATGCACTGTAACTTGACTCTAATATAATGATGCCATTTTGGTCCTCTTTCAGAATGAAGTACAATAACCAACCCAGGTATTTAATACTGTTTATAGTTATTTTGAATGGGGCATCTCTTAATATCTCTTCTTGCCAGCTTTTGTTTATGACATATAGGAATGCTGATGATTTAGACAGATTTACTTTATATCTTGTCACTTGGCTAAAATTATCAATTGTTTCAACTAACTTTTTAGTTGAGTCTTTGGGATTTTCCAAATATATCATATCATTATATCATCTTCAAAAAGAGATAGTTTTGTTACCTCATTCCCTATTCTGGTTCTTTATTTTTTTTCCTTCTCATTGCTATTGCTAGGATTTCCAATACAGTATTGAATAATACTGTTTACAGTGGGCATCTTTGTTTCAAACCTGATCTTCCGGGGTGCTTGGGGATGGTTTTAGATAAATGCTTTTTTTATCAATTTAAGGATAAATCAATTTGTACCTATACATTCAAGTGTTTTTAATAGAAATGAATGTTATACTTTATCAAAATAATTTTCTGTATCTCGATATAATTGTATGATTTTTAACTTTTATTATTGATGCTATCGATTATGTTAACAATTTTCCTTATGTTGAACCAGCCCTGCATCACTGGTAGGAATATCACTTGATTATAATTTATAATCTTTGTCATATTTTATTGTACACTTTTAGCTAATATTTTATTGAGGATTTTTGCATCTGTATTCATTAATGAAATAAGTCTATAATTTTTGCTCTGTTTTTGGTCTTCTTTGTTTATATGTCCCATTTGTTTCATCAAGGGATATTTGTAGTTTCTTTTTAGCCTCTTACTCTAAATAATTTCTTAAATATTATAATTAAGTTTATCTTTAAATATTTGATATGTCACTTTTAAATTCATCTGGTCCTGATGCTTTTTTTTCTTAGAAAGCTAATTCATTACAAAAATATATATAGCAGCTCTTTTGTGGTGGCAAATGACCATCAATGAGAGAATGGCTGAACAAGTTGTGGTATATGAATGTAATGGAATACTATATGGAATGCTATAAGAAATGATGAGCAGATGAACTTCAGAAAAACCTGGAAAGACTTATATGAACTGATTCTGAGCGAGGGGAGCAAAACTAGGAGAACATTATGCACAGTTACAGTGACATTGTGCAATGACTAGGTTTGATAGACTTGGTTCTTCCAAGCAATGCAAGGCTCTAAAACAACTCTAAAAGGCTCATGATGGAAAATGCTATCCATATTCAGAGAAAAAATTATGGATTCTGAATGCAGATCAAAGCATACTATTTGCTCTCTCTCTTTTTGTTTTGTTTTGTTTTGTTCCTTCTTTCTTATGGCCCATTCCACTGGTTATAATTCTTCTTTGCAACATGACTAATGTGAAAATATGTTTAATGTGAATTCATATGTAAAGCCCATAGCAGAGTACATGCTGGAAGAGGGGAGGGGAGGAAGGGGGAGAAAATTTGCAACTCAAAATCTTATGGAACTGAACATTGTAAATGGAAAATAATTTTTTTTAAAAAAAAATAAAGCTCATTTATGGCCTGTTCCATTTCTTTTCCTAAGTAGGTCTACATAGATATTCTATTTCCTTTTTTGTTAATGTAAGTATTTCATATATTTATAAATATTCTTCATTTTACTTAAATTGTTAAATTTATTGACACATAATTGGGCAAAATAGCACCTAATTGTTTTCTTTTCATGTTAATTAGCAAAAGACCCTTTTCATTTTTCATAGAAGTGATTGTATTTTCTTCTCTGTTTTTCAAATCAAATTAACCAAACTTTATCTATTTTAATAGTTTCTTTTAAGAAAACCAATTCCTAATTCTATTTTTTAATTTAATAATTTTTACATTAACTTTTCTCAATCTCTTCTTTAATTTTTGGGGTTACATATTTACCATTTTATTGGGGATTTTTAGTTATTTTCTCTATTTCTTGTGTGCATACCTAATTCATTGGTCTTCTCTCATTATTTCACTGATGTAAGCATTTAAAGATATACATTTTTCTCTGATTACACTTTTGCTGTATTCTACAAGTTTTGATATGTTGTCTCATTACTTTCATTTTCTTCACTGAAATTATTGTTTTTACAATTTATTCTTTTTTTTCTTTTTCATATTTTTGTATAGCTAGTATTTTTAGTTTTCAACATTGATTTCCCCAAGATTTTGAGTTACAAATTTTCTCCCCATTTCACTCCTCCCCCCACTGCAAGATGTCATATATTCTGATTGCCCCTTTTCCCAGTCTCCCCTGCCTTCCATCACCCAACTCCCCTGCCCCCCCCACCATCCCCTTTGCCCTTACTTTCTTGTAGGGAAAGATAAATTTCTATGTACTGTTACCTGTATATTTAATTTCCAGTTGCATGTAAAAAACAACTTTTTCATGAGCATTTCTTTTAGGAACTTTGAGTTCCAAATTCTCTCCCTTCTCTCCTACCCACCCACCCATCTTGAGAAGGCAAGCAATTAGACATAGGCCACACATGTATCATCAAGCAAAACACTTCCACAATAGTCATGTTGTGAAAGACTATATTTCTCCCCATTCTATCCTGTCCCTCTTTGTTCAGTTTAGTCCCTTGACCCTGTCCCTTTTCAAAAGTGTTTGCTTTGATTACCTCCTCCCCCATTATGCCCACCTTTCTATCATCCCCCCTCTCTTATCCCTACCCCCCCCACTTTCCTGTGGGTTAAGATACCTAATTGAATGTGTATATTATTCCTTCCTTAATCCAAATCCAATGAGCGCTAGATTCACTCATTCCCTTTCATCTGCCCCCCTTCCCTTCCGATAGAAGTGCTTTTTCTTGCCACTTTTATGTGAGATAATTTAGCCCATTGTATCTCTCTCTTTCTTCTTATCCTAATATATTCCTTTCTCATCCTTTGATTTGATTTTTTTTAGATATCATTCCTTCACATTCTACTCACCCTGTGCCCTCTGTCTATATGTATATTCCCTTCAACTACCCTAATACTGAGAAAGGTCTCATGAGTTACACACAGCATCTTTCCATGTAGGAATGTAAACAAAATGGTTCAACTTTAGTAAGTCCTTTATGATTTCCCTTTCCTGTTTATCTTTTCATACTTCTCTTGATTCTTGTATTTGAAAGTCAAATTTTCTGTTCAGCTCTGTTTTTTTTTATTGAGAAAGATTGAAAGTCCTCTATTTTATTGAAAATCTATATTTTGCTTTGGAGTATTATTCTAAGTTTTGCTGAGTAGGTGATTCTTGGTTTTAATCTTAGTTCCTTTGACCTCCAGAATATCATATGCCAAGCCCTTTGATCCCTTAATGTAGAAGCTGCTAGATCCTGTGTTATTCTGATTGTGTTTCTGCAGTACTCAAATTGTTTCTTTCTGGCTGCTTGCAATATTTTCTCCTTGACCTGGGAATTCTTTAATTTGGCTACAATATTCCTAGGAGTTTTCTTTTGAGGATTTTTTCAAGAAGCTATCAGTGGATACTTCCAATTTTACTCTCTGATTCTGGAATATCAAGCAGTTTTCCTTGATAATTTGTTGAAAGATGATATCTAGGCTTTTGTTTTGATCACAGCTTTCAGGTAGTCCAATAATTTTTAAATTATCTTTCCTGGATCTATTTTCCAGGTCAGTGTTTTTTCCAATGAGATATTTCACATTGTCTTCCATTTTTTTTCATTCTTTTGGTTCTATTTTGTAATTTCTGGATTTCTCATAAAGTCACTAGCTTCCACTTCCTGCAATCTAATTTTTAAGGTGGCATTTTCTTCAGTGGTCTTTTGGACTTCCTTTTCCATTTGGCTAATTGTGCCTTTTAAGGCAATATTCTCCTCATTGGTTTTTTTTTAAATATTTATTTTTAGTTTTAGTTTACAACAGACGGTTCTACATAAGTTTGAGTTCCAGATTTTCTCCCCTCCCTCCTCCCTCCCTCCCCAAGACGGCATGGAATCTCATATAACTGCCACGAATAACTCACATTGAATTAATCTATACACTAGTCAGGTTGCGGAGAAGAATTATGACCAATGGAATGAGTCATGAGAAAGAAGAAACAGAACCAAAACAACAACAAAAAGAAACCCAAAAACAAAAACAAAAGAGAAGAGAAAAAGGCAAGCATGAAGTGTGCCTCAATCTGCATTCAAACTTCATAGTTCTTTCTCTGGATGTAGATAGCTTTCTCCATTGTGAGTCCTTTGGAGTTGTGCCTGCACCTTGTGTTGCTGAGAAGGGCAAAGTCTGTCAGGGTTGGTCCTCATGGAATCCATTTATCTGTGGTTGTGTACAGTGTTCTCCTGGCTCTGCTCCACTCACTCAACATTATGTCATGTAGGTTTTTCCAGGTTGTTATGAAGTCCATATCATCCCCATTTCTTATGGCACAATAGTATTCCATTACCTTCATATACCACAGCTTGTTCAGCCATTCCCCAATTGATGGGCATCCCTTTGATTTCCAATTCTTGGCTACCACAAAAAGAGCCACTATAAATATCCTTGTACCTATGGGTCCTTTTCCCACTTGTGTGATTTGTTTGGGATACAACCCTAGAAGTGGTATTGCTGGGTCAAAGGGTATGAACATTGCTGTGGCCCTTTGGGCGTAGTTCCAAATTACTCTCCAAAATGGCTGGATCATCTCACAACTCCACCAGCAATGTAACAATGTTCCAATTTTCCCAATCCTCTCCAGCATTTATCATTTTCCTGTTTTGTTATTTCAGCCAATCTGACAGGAGAGATGTGGTATCTAAGAGTTGTTTTGATTTGCATTTCTCTAATCAATAGTGATTTTTCATATGCTTATAGATAGCTTTAATTTCTTCCTCTGAAAACTGCCTGTTCATATCCTTTGACCATTTCTCAATTGGGGAATGGCTTGTATTCCTATATATTTGGCTCAGTTCCCTGTATATTTTACAAATGTGGCCTTTATCAGATATACTAGTTGTAAAGATTTTCACCCAATTTTCTGCTTCCCTCCTAATTTTTGTTGCATTGGCTTTTTTTGTACAAAAACATTTCAATTTAACATAATCAAAATTACCCATTCTGCATTTTGTAATGCTCTCTATCTCTTGTTGGGTCATGAATTCTTTTCTTTTCCATAAAAATGATAAGGAAACTATTCCTTGCTCTCCCAAATTACTTATAGTATCAGCCTTTACTCCTAAATCATGAACCCATTTTGACTTTATTTTGGTATATGGCATGAGATATTGGTCTATGCCCAATTTCTGTCCTACCATTTTCCAATTTTCCCAACAGTTTTTGTGAAATAGTGAATTATTAGCCCAGAAGCTGGCCTCTTTGGGTATATCAAAGAGTGGATTGCTGTAGTCGTTGACTTCTCCATCTTGTATTCCTCTCCTATTCCACTGATCCACACCTCTGTTTCTTAGCCAGTACCAGGTAGTTTTGATGACTGCTGCTCTGTAGTACAGTTTAATATCTGGTATGGCTAGGCCACCTTCTCTAGCATGTCTTTTCATTAATACCCTAGATATTCTAGACCTCTTGTTTTTCCAGATGAATTTTGTTATAATTTTGTCCATCTCCGTAAAATAATTTTTTGGTGGTTCGATTGGTATGGCACTGAATAGATAAATTAATTTAGGTAAAATTGACATTTTTATTATATTAGCTCGGCCTAACCATGAGCAACTGATATTTTTACTCATTGGCTTTTTCAAGCTCTTTTGACATTTGGGTTAGTTTATTTTTAAGGTGTTGTTTTCTTTGGCATTTTTGGGTCTCCTTTAGCAAGTCGTTGATTTGTTTTTTCATGATTTTCTTGCATCACTCTCATTTCTCTTCCCATTTTTTCCTGTACTTCTCTTACTTTCTTTTCCAAATCTTTTTTGAGCTCTTCCACGGCCTTAGACCAAATCATATTTTTATTGGAGGCTTTTGATGTAAATCAAAGAACTCTTAGGTACCACAATACACCTATCAGATTCACTAACATGACAAAACAAGAACATTATCGATTCTGGAGAAGATATGGGAACCACTATGAAGAGCAAATTGGAACTATACCCAAAGGGCTATAAAAATGTGCATACCTTTTGACCCAGCAATACAACTTCTAGGTTTGTATCCCAAAGAGACCATAAAAATGGGAAAAGCACCCACATGTAGAAAAACATTTATAGCTGCTCTTTTTGTGATGGCCAAAAACTGGAAATTGAGAGGATGCTCATCCATTTGGGAATTGCTGAACAACTTGTCATACATGATATAATGGAATACTATTGTGCTATTAGAAGTAATGAGCAGGCTGACTTCAGAATAACCTGGAAAGACTTATATGAACTGATGCTGAGTGAAGTGAGCAGAACCAGGAGATCCTTTTATACATTAACAGCCACATTGTGAGATGACTGACTTTAATAGACTTAGCTCTTCTCACTAATGCAAGAACCTAAAATGACTTCTAAAGACTCATGATGGAAAATGCCATCCAAATTCAAGGAAGGAAATATGGAGTCTGAATGCAGATAAAAGCATACTATTTGCTCTTTTTTGCTGTTTTTTTTCTTTCTCTTGGTTCCTCCCATTCATTCTAATTCTTCTATACAACATGACTGAAGTAAAATATGTTTAATAAAAATGTATATGGAGAGCATGTATCGGATTGTATGCTGTATTGGGGAGGAGAGAAGGAAGGGAGGCAGAGAAAATTTAAAGTTTATGGAAATGAATGTTGAAAATGAAATAAATAAACTAATTTTTAAAAATGATTTGGATTGGGTGACAAATGTGGATATCATGAAGGTAAAAGTAGAAGTTACTTAGCGAAGGTTGTTGAGGGAAGGTTTGGAAGTGGCAATGGGGAGTAAGGATTATTCCGATTCCTCTACCATGATCAGTAAATCAAGACATGTGGGAGAACATGTAGCCAAAATTAGAAAGTGTAAGTAAGGGAGCAGTGTTTTAGGATGAAGCTATGTCTCAGTGAAGGCTTGAAGAGAAAATGAATGAAAAAGACATAAGTTTAAGATGAAAAGAAGTTTGCTAACTATGGGACAGGCATTTTAGAGTGCAGAATGGAAAATTATATTAGATAGCTGCTGTTCAGAGACCTATAAACTCTCAAATTCTGTTTACACCGTGGACCAAGAAGAGTATAAAGCTCAACTTACCATTCAACTTGATTATTTATAATTGGTGAATAAATTAGTGTTCTGTATTGTTGCTTTTGAATAAAGTATCCCTTCCAAGAACATTTTCTAGCCACTAGCCAGATGTCACCAAAATCAGGACATGTCAATAATCACCTTCCTCAGTATACAGAATCTTCTATAAAGAACAAATTTCCTTTTTTTTAAAAATTGTGTTGACCTCTTTTATATTTTATGACAAATAAGAAAACATAATGATAATTCAAAATAACATCTCTAATTTTCATAGCATTTTAAGATTTACAATGCACTTTGATATACTATCTTACTAATTGTTATTACCTCATTTTACAGAGGAGATTAGTAAGTTAAGAGAAGTTAAGTAAGTTGCCCAAGGACAAGGAGCTAATAAGTGGGTGAGGTAGATTTCCAGGTTATGTGTATCAACCCTCAAAACAAAGACACAAACCTCAGTTCACCAGCCCTAGCATCTCTGGCAGAGTGCACAATTCTTACTTCTGGGATAGCTCTGATTTCAGACATCAAGACATAATAGAGATTTCTCTTCCCTTTCAGCTCCACTCCTTTCTGAAGGACATTCAGGTTAACAATGATGCTGGTGACCAGGTGTTTATGGATGGGAAAAGAAGCTCGGAGGCTCAATATACATTAAGAACTATGTGATTTATCATAATGATTCTGAATTCCTGCTGAAAGTGGGCCAATTTATCCCCAGTGCTTCACCTGGACAAGATTTCATCATATGTGAGGAAGCCATTGACTGGGGCTGGTTAGGGCAGAGATATTTGCATGTCAACTTACTGTATTAGGAGGGCAGAGTTTATAATCTCAAAGAGGATCATAAACATGTCTGAAAGGTTCGGAACCGCCGGGTATAAGAAACTCTCAAAGTAGAAGGCAGAAGAATCAAAACATATATTTAGGCTCCACAGTAACCAACCCATGAACCAGCAACCCCATTTTGATATATTGATCAAAAGCTTCCAGGCCCAATAAGTACACCTTGAAAGAGTAACCAGGAGGCTACAGAGAAGCATGATTGCGTAAAGCAAAATCATGCTTCCCCCCTATGGTAAAAAGATTACCCACTGGCCTGAAGTTCTTGTTCAGCTTCCTCCCGTAGGTCAGCTCTGCCACTGGCAGCTCCTGCTTCAGCTGTAGCTGTAGCTGTGGCTGTGGCTGTGGCTGTGGCTGTGGCTGTAGCAGCCTCTGGCTCCAACGGGAGCTGCTTTTAACCATCCAGCTTCTGCGGGGGTGTAAGGTACGCCGGGGAAAGCACAGGTTCTTTCAATCTGCTTAAGCAAGGTGAAGGGGTTGACCGGGAAAGCACAGGTTCTTTCCATCAGCTTAAGCAAGGGAAGCAAGGTGAAGGGGCTGACAAGCTTACTCCAGTCCAACATACAAACAGCATTCAGTTCAGGGGAAAAAGCCAAACTAGTCAAGGGCACTTGTTGACTAAGTGCTAAGGAGCCCATTTTTGGTTGCCAATACACTCCACCCCTTGTTATAGGATACATAATCTAATCAGCCATGTATCCTAGAACATACATTGTGATCCAATTACAAAGGAAACTAAAACATATCATTCATTATAAAGCAAAACATATCATTTGGTGACATTCCTAAATATTGGTTTACGATTCAAATGTGATCCACCCCTAGGTCCCAGCAAGATAATCTCTTCAATCAATCATCCCCAAAATAATTATTAATAATTCAAATGTCCACCCCTAAATCCTTGTATCCATTACATAGGATCAATAATATCATAATAATAAAACAACATAGCAAAGATAACACAAAATAAGTAAACATAGAACACTATCATCATTCCCACCCCCCCTTGAATGATTGGGGCTCAAAATCTTGGGGTAAGGGGTGAAGGTCTCATTTTCCATAGCTTCTTCATGCTGAAATTGGATGTAGAGATGGCCCTACCCCAAAAAGTCCCATTCCAGAGGTCAGTTCTTTAACGAGCTGGCAGGAATTCCAAGAATGCTATGTGCTTAGGCAGTCACCAGAAAGTGCAGGGTGCTTAAGCCTAAAGGAAACAGAACTAGCAACAACGTTAGCCAAAACAAAGGACAAAAAGAGTAGACAAGTATGGACTATTATTCTTCAAATAAAATCATCTCAAGTTTGGTTGAGATTTCAGTTATGCAAGGATCCAACATCAGAGCCAAACTCAGGTGGGAAATGTTTCTTTTCAAAAGGAACATAATGAGGAAGCCAAGAGGATCCCACCCTAGATAGAGACTAAGATTGTCCTCTCAGCCTTTCCCCAGATGTACAAGGAAACACAATGGGAAAATTAAACTAAGAGGATCCCATCCTAGATAGAGACTAGAATTGTCCTCCCAGCCTTTCCCCAAATGTACAAGTTTTCATTCGTTAATCACACAAGGTCACCTTTCCTCTGAGTGGCTTATGGCATTTACCAGCATCAGCCATACCTGTGGAGTCTGTGAATCTATTATTATAACCTATTCACGGTAAAATATATGGTTCAGGGGTACGATTTGGTAATTATTTTCCCCTGAATAGACAACCGTTACAGTGTTGTCCTTCCCATGGGCTATAACTTTTGCAGCTTTTGGAATATCATCTGGCTTCCGTTTTACCCATACCTTAGCTCCTGACTTTATTCTATCAATGGAGCAAGACCCTTTTGCCCCTCTAGTAGTTATTTTGGGAGGAGGGTCAGTTTTCACAAAGGGTATTTTTTCACAGGGGATAATAATCACTTGAACTATCCTATCATTTCTACAAAATTGTACAGGTTTTTTACCCATATTCTGGAGTGTCACAACAATTTCTTTTTGATAATTAGAATCTATCACTCCAGCCAATACATGTATTCCTTGAGCCGCTAATCCTGGTTTAGGTAATATCCCTCCAAAATGATTCTTGGGGATTCTCATACATACTCCAGTAGGGGTTTTTCTTATCTCTTTCCTATTCAACCTAAAATTCTCTATACAATGTAAATCATATCCTGCTAAACCAGGTGTTCCTGGATTTGGTAGTGGGACATCTTCCCTCACAGTCCAAAATTCAATGTTTTGGATCTCACATGTTTGCTGTTCTCTGATCTGCAGATTTGGGGTCATCATTCTGGCTAGAGGTGTACTCCCCCCTAAGGGCCTATTATTCAAATTACGTAAGGCAATAGACAAATTATCCTTCCAATGTCGATATGAATTATTAGAGCTTAATTTTCTCAGCTGTTCTTTCAACAATCCATTCATTCTTTCAATTAGCCCAGATGCTTGTGGGTAATATGGAATATGATATATCCATTCTATATTATTCAACACACAATATCTTTTCACTTCTTTGCCCTTGAAATGTGACCCATTGTCACTTTGAATCTGCATTGGGGTTCCATAGTATAAACTTACAATATCTAGGGTTTTACAGGTGTTTTTCTGTGTTGCATCTTTATAAGGACAAGCCACTAGTACACCTGAATAGGTGTCAACACACGTACATACATATTTACATCCTTTATCCTGGGGTAGTGGGCCAATATAATTTATCTGCCAAATTTGGGCTGGAACTTTTCCCCTTGCTATTTCTCCAGTAACTATCCTAGGAAGAGTTCGTTCTTTTTCTAATTGGCATATACAACATTCCTCTGTTATTTGTTTTAACAACGCATGAGAAATACTGATACCTCGATCCTGTGCCCATCGATGGGTGGCCTGGACCCCTAAATGGCCAGCAGTCTGGTGGACCCATCTTGCTAAGGCTGGGTCATCAGTTGGAGTCGGAGTAGGGACAATACATTCAGTAGCAATCTTTGCTAGTCGATCCGCATGTGCATTGTACTCACGTTCTGGTGTGGTCAGGGTTGCATGAGCATCAACATGAAAAACTGACAGATCTGTAACCAAAGACATGTCCCATATATTTTCCCATAACTCTTTACCCCAAACTTGTTTGCCATGAATCTCCCAATTCTGATTCCTCCATATAGGCATCCAAGTAGCTAATCCATTAGCTACCGCCCACGAGTCAGTAAATATATGACACTGTCCTCCTTTCTCTGCTCTGATGGCCTGATGCACTGCCATCAGTTCAGCATATTGGGTACTTCCACCTATCCCAGAACTTTCCAGAGTTCTCCTTGTACAGGGGTTATAGGCTACTGCTTTCCAATGTCTCTTCTGTCCTAAATATTTTGCTGTCCCATCAGTAAACCAAGCATGTTTCTTCTGTTCTTCATTTAGTCCGTCATATCCATTATTCCATTTCACTAAGGATGGTACCATCTGTTGCTTAGATTCAAGGGGATTTTCATTGCTCTCAGTATCAATGTTCGCCACAGATTCATGTAGAGCAGAAACTCCATTTTTGCCTGCTCTGGACCTATTCTGAATATACCACTTCCATTTGATTATGCTCGCCTCTTGTGCATGTCCAATTCTGTGAGAAGCTGGGGTACTCATTACCCAAGTCATAATTGGAATTCCAGGCCTTAATACCACTTCATGACCCAGAGTTAGTTGCTCAGTTTCTACTAAAGCCCAATAAGCAGCTAACAGCTGCTTCTCAAAAGGTGTATATTGCACTCCAGATGAGGGCAGTTTCCTTGACCAAAAGCCTAAAGGTACACTTCGGCTTTGTTGTTTTTGCCACAGACTCCAATTTGCATAGTCATCTTGTACAGTCACTTGTAACTCCACTGGCCCATTTTGCATAGGCCATAAGTCTAGAGCTAATTGGATAGCAGCCTTTGCTTCCTCAAAAGCTCTACTTTGTTCAAGTCCCCAGTCAAATTCATATTTCTTTCTGGTGACTTTATACAAGGGTTTTAAAATCTGTCCCAAATGTGGGATGTGGTGTCTCCAATAACCAAATAGCCCTATGAACTTTTGGGCCTCTTTCTTATTGGTAGGGGTGGGAAATTCCTGGATTTTTTGTCGAGCTTGTGGGAGAATTTCTCGCAGTCCTCTATTCCACTGTATCCCCAAGAATTTTACAGTTTGAGCTGGCCCTTGAACCTTTGTGGGGTTGATTTCCCATCCTTTGCTTTTCATATGGTCAATTAATAATGCTAAACTCTCCTCCACCTCCTTTATATTCTTTCCCTGTATCATGATGTCATCTATGTAATGTGTAAGCTGTACACCAGGTAACTTTAATTCATCCAAATGTTCAGCTACAATCCTGTGGCAAATAGTTGGGCTATGAATATATCCTTGTGGCAGGCGTGTAAATGTATACTGTCGGCCTTGCCAAGTAAAAGCAAAGTGGTTCCATTGCTTGGGGTCTATTGGGATTGTAAAGAAGGCATTGGCCAAATCAATAACTGCATATCAAGTCCCTTCATGTTTTTGTATTCTCTCTATTAAAGTAACCGTGTCTGGAACAGCAGCATACAAGGGAGGAGTCACTTTGTTCAGCTGTCTATAATCTACTGTCATCCTCCATGGCCCATCTGACTTTCGGGCTGGCCATACAGGGTTGTTCCATTGAGTAGTTGTAGGGACTAACACTCCTGCCTCAACACATTCTCTTATAGTGTTGGCAATTTCATCTTGCCCACCTGGCACACGATATTGCCTCAAAGTAATTATTTTAGAAGGTTCAGGCAAAGTGATTGGATCCATCTTGATTTTCCCCACTAAGACTGCATTAATGCCCATTTTCCTCACAGCAAATTGGTATTTCCCTTCGGGTAAATTTAAGGTCATACCCTTCAATATGTCTATTCCAATGATGTATTCAGGAATAGGCACAATAACCACACTATATTCTTTCTTGGGCAACTGTCCAATTTTCATCATTAATTTAACTTGCCTGGCTGATATTTCAGTCCCTCCTAGTCCTGTAATGGTAATAGGAGTTCCATGGCTGAACTTGTCTGGATTTCCATAAATAAGGGTGGCCTCGGCCCCAGTATCTATTAATGCCTCAGTTACCGTACTTGACCCATTTTTCCAATATATGGTCAAGTTAATGTGAGGTCTGCAATCCAGCCTGTGTATTTCCTTAATTTGGACTGGGGCTCGGCCTGTTCCCTAGTATTCCCTTTCATGTGATTCACTTAGGTTTGAAGGTTCAACATCTGTAGCATTTGCAGGAGCAGTTCTTATTTCCCTATCTCTCCTGTTATCAAGTCCTTTATCTCTATACATTCTATATAATTCATTGGTTGGAATTCCATCTATCATTTCAAAACCTACCCCTGCTCTCAATAGAGTAGTAAACATTTCTTTCCTTGTTACTCTCCTTTGGCGCCAAGTTTGCTGGTTATTCACCCTTCTCTCTCGAGGAGATCTATCCCTTCCCCAGTCACCTAAGTCATGTAACTGTAAAATCTTATTTATCACTGTTGTAAGACGGCTCCCTACTTCTCCAAGTAATAAATTCAAAATTAGTTGTTTATAAGCAGGGGGAGCTGTCCTAATTATTAAATTCCTATGAGGCAGTCCCATTGGATCATTGTAATATTTGTCTGCAGTTCCTATCATAATGGCAGTCTTCATCACCTCCTCCTTTAGTCTCATGATACAATCTCTAAGTGAATACCAGGGTCTGTGCTCAGTGTGCCACATAGAATCAGTAGCATATCTCTTATTGCATCCCACAGCAGCTAACGCCAACAGAGTAGTCCTGCTATCACCATCTCCTTGCTGATGATGTTCCCTAAAAGCTTGTTGAACTAGAGGATCATGGCTGATACCTATGAATCTCATACAGTCTGTCCTATCTACTGATATTCCACTGGCCCCTTGATCACTGAGTCTTACCATCCAAGATATTAATGGTTCTCCTATTCTTTGCCTGAATCTACTCAAAATATCTGTGACCTCTTGCGGTGAGAAATCTTCCTGAATTTCCCTTGTAACTGAATCTTCACCTCGGGTTTCTGTCTTCCTCCTTTCTATGGGTCGAGCCCTTGTCTGATCATTTAACCATCTCCTATTCTCTGTGTGAGGGACATCCTGAACCCCAGTAGTGTTTTGTGTCTCAGCCCCTAACGTTGTCTCATTTTCCCCCCACTCACTTCCTCTGCCACCATGGCTAGGATGAAGCAGGCAGTCAGGCTCTTTCTGGGCTGGGTTGAAATGCACTCTGGGCTTTTTTGGTCTCCTGTTGCTCTTAGCCACATTAATAGAAAAGTTCTCATTTGAGTCAGTTTGGTCTCCTGCTATCTGAGATTCCCCTTCTTGCTGTGGGGTAGGAGTGCCCCCATGTCTTTCACTTAATCTCAATCTTTCGTATACTAGCCGGTAGGCTGATAACACTATCCAGCTTTGCCTAGATAGTGATGCCCCTGACTGAATCCCAACTTCTTGTAAACACTTTTCCAAATCCCTAGGATCTCCTCTCCGTAGCCTTGGTTCCCAGTTTTCACAGGGTCCAGCTTTTTTAGCCAATTCTTTTGCTAGGGAGGAATAAAATGGATCCTCCCATCCTGGGATATTCATCTCTTCCTCTGAAATTGTTCTGCTTCTAAATAGAGATCTTATACCTAGCGATCCCATCCTCGTCACCAAATGTATTAGGAGGGCAGAGTTTATAATCTCAAAGAGGATCATAAACATGTCTGAAAGGTTCGGAACCGCCGGATATAAGAAACTCTCAAAGTAGAAGGCAGAAGAATCAAAACATATATTTAGGCTCCACAGTAACCAACCCATGAACCAGCAACCCCATTTTGATATATTGATCAAAAACTTCCAGGCCCAATAAGTACGCCTTGAAAGAGTAACCAGGAGGCTACAGAGAAGCATGATTGCATAAAGCAAAATCATGCTTCCCTCTCTATGGTAAAAAGATTACCCACTGGCCTGAAGTCCTTGTTCAGCTTCCTCCCGTAGGTCAGCTCTGCCACTGGCAGCTCCTGCTTCAGCTGTAGCTGTGGCTGTGGCTGTGGCTGTGGCTGTGGCTGTGGCTGTAGCTGTGGCTGTGGCTGTAGCAGCCTCTGGCTCCAACGGGAGCTGCTTTTAACCATCCAGCTTCTGCGGGGGTGTAAGGTACGCCGGGGAAAGCACAGGTTCTTTCAATCTGCTTAAGCAAGGTGAAGGGGTTGACCAGGAAAGCACAGGTTCTTTCCATCAGCTTAAGCAAGGGAAGCAAGGTGAAGGGGCCGACAAGCTTACTCCAGTCCAACATACAAACAGCATTCAGTTCAGGGGAAAAAGCCAAACTAGTCAAGGGCACTTGTTGACTAAGTGCTAAGGAGCCCATTTTTGGTTGCCAATACACTTACAAATTTAATCAAAAAACAAGTCTCACTCTACTTACCTTACTAGACACCCCATATTTCTAAATATAAAATATCACTCAGCTTCTTTTTTTTCTTTTGCCTTTGAAACAAATTTTTCTATAAAAAGGCAAAAATAACCAACCAAGTATGTCCCCACAACAGCAATACTTAGCATCATATGAGATAGAATAAGAAGATTCTTTAAAGCTCAGCTTGTCCACTTCTTTATTTGACAGATAACAAAACTGAGATCCAGAAAAGTTTTAATTGGCCCAACGCCCTCTCATCCCAAATACATGGCTCTTACCCTACTCTGTACATTTTCAGGAATGGTGGCAATACTTCTGCTCACTTTAACTGAGTAAGTATAAAATTTCATTCAGGTACCAGGCAAAGTTTTCTTCCTATGGAAAGGAAAATTAGAGAGACATACATTTTCCACAGTTGGCCAAATATTTAAATGTTCCCTATTAATCTCTATCTCCATAGCACTCTAGCTCTTATAAAGCTCTGAAAATTCTCATCCCAACTCATTCTCATGCTGATTAGTTAGGGTCCCTAGTACAAGGCTACAATCTCCCTATTGTGGCTCCAGAGGTAATCTGGAGGTGTCATGGTGATGTCTTCAATATGAATTGCTTCAAGTTCCAATTTGGGGATATTTTCCTCAATAAAAATTACCAGGGATCAGTGTTTTGGTATTATTTGACCAATTAACATCAACTATTTTATTATAAAGACATATTTACTGAGAAGATATAGGAAAAATAAAAATACAAACATTTATTTCTACCCAGTGTTTGGGGATACACTCTCCCTTATACCAAATGGTTACAGGAGATCCAAAATTATAATGGTTTCTAAAAGAATTTACTCTACCAAGTAGGTTTCTAAATTCAACATCACTACTGGCCAAATCACTGCCTCTTATACTGTTTGACTTGGGTCTTGCTCCTGAAGGCACTGCTAGCTTCATGACTGATAGACTCTTATCACTGGATTAATGAAGGCTCACTCTCTCATCCTTGGAAATAAGATTTCTTCAATGAAAAAGCAGGACAGAAGGAATACAGAGAAAAAACCTAGGGGCTTGTGGTCACTGGCCATATGTTGGCTTTGGTTGGGGAGGGCCTTAGGCCTGTAACAACTGAGGTTTACAGCATGTTTCCCACTCAGGCAGAAAAGAGAAAAATCCTTGGCCAATTACTGCCTTTTGAATGAAATCTCAGTTCTGGTTCAACAGCAAATTAAATGCCACCTCCTTTTTCATATAAAAAGGGAACTGCAAACATTTAGATTATGAGAGGATACTTGTAATGGAAATCAGAAACTTTCATTATACAGTATCACTGCCTTGTGGAAGCAAGCAGCCTGGCCTCTTCTACATGGACTGGCAATAGGCAGAGCCATGTACTTTTCATTTGGGTCTCGTTAACTAGGTCCCTAAAATGAGACAGTCAATTCACTTCCATTCTATAAGCTTATGGTCCATATATAATAAAACATTAAATGTAATTTGGGATGGTAGACAGACGTTCCTTGAGCGCCTTGAGTCATTAGTATTAAAATGTTCCAGGATGTCATAAGGGATGTAAGTGTGCTAAGATCATCTAGCCCCAAGCTATCATTTTACAAATGTCCCCAGAGGTCAATAGTTTCAACCCGAGTTCCACAGCTGGTGACAGAGATAGGACTAGACTGGAGATCCTCTGAACATTCCATTAGTGATTTGACATATGATCCAAGTGTAAGGATCACAGCTGTTTTAGAGGATACATTTTCTGGGCCTTCACCACCCACTATAAAGATCTCTCTAGTTAGTACTGTACTTCCCACTCCATTTTAATGACTTAGACCCCCCCAACATGTGCATAGTGACTGTTGTCACCCTGGATACAGGAAGACAACTAAGGTGGGAGAGCCTTTCTGTTGCTTCAGCTTTTCCCAGTTCCTAGTAGGGCAGATTTCTAATCAAATTGGTAAGTGTCTGCAAGGGACTTCCCTCGTGGGCCCTCTGGAACAGAAAAATGTGGTTTGACCTTTTGGAGTAAAATACAACCCAAAATAACATCGTTGCCCAAGTAATAGGATTATAACCCTCCAAGGAGAGGCAGGATAAATGTTTGAGATAAGGACACATAGCTGGAAATACTGTTACACAGCCAGAGAATGGTATCTGACATGACAACATGACATCAAATGTAATCAACAGTATATATTTTTGTGTGTACCCCTAAACACAAACATAGTTTATATCTCTATTATATATATATATATATATATATATATATACATACATACATACATATATGTCTTCCCTTATCCCTTTATGGACCATGAACCACTGTCCTCATTCTCTGCCTGAGCATTATGAGATTGGAAATTGGGGTGTGCTGGAACCAGTTTACACTCACCTCTGAGAGGTAAATGTTAAATCTTCAGGGTGAGTATTCACACAGAGAACATCAGTTAATGTTATAAATTAGAGTTTGGTTTGTTTGTTGATCAGACTTAAGAAAAGGATGAAGAAAACATTAATAATATGCATGAAACTTGCAAGTGGGTTGGGCATTCATTGTTCCCTGAAAAAGCCAATTTTTAAAAATTTACCATAATAGCCCTGAACGAAGGTGGCTGGCATTTGGACATGTCTGCTGATGGGTATATGTGATGTGGTGGAGCTGAGGTTTGGCACCGAATTTCACATTTCTTATTTGATAGAAAATGCAGGCAATGAACTTGACCACGGGAGGCCTGGAGGAACTGATCCCAGGTGAAAGGTGCTTAGTTTGGAAGAAAGGCTGAAATGGGCATTAGGACCCACAGAGGGTGAGCTCCAGCTGGGAGTCTGAGATTGCTGAGGGATTTGGAGATGGAGTGATTTAAGGTAAAGTTGGGAACCTGGTGGGAAAATAATGTTTTGAGGAAAGAAATGTGCCACCTGGAGGCCACATGTGGCCCTCTAGGTCCTCACGTGTGGCCTTTTGAATCCACACTTCACAGAACAAATTCCCTTAATAAAAGGATCTGTTCTGTAAAGTTTGGACTAAGTCAAAAAGCCACACCCAAAGACCTAGAAGGCCTCATGTGGCCTTGAGGCTGTAAGTTCCCAGCACTTGCTAGCCAGAGGGGTTGTGAATAAAAATGGAAAATGAGGGAGTTTTGGGACTGATGTGATGAAGTGAGTGACTCTCATCTCACATGTAGCTGGGGAGGAGTGAGAATTCTTTTGGGTGGAATGGACAGTGCTTGAAAGCTTTCACTCTTCTTTTCTGCAATGTATCTGTCTGCTTTCCAAAGATGACCTGCTGATTGGAACCAAGGTCACTGAAACATGCCAACCAAGGGAGATTAGCTAGAGGACTAATTACAAAATCTCCTAGGTGGAAGGGCTCTAATTTCATATGTCTAATTTTATTTATGAAACTCATAGAAGTGGTGTGACTCCCCTAAATGTGAATGTGCCAAGACTAATGCCATTGTCTCCTGTCTTGAGGTCTAGAGCTCTTTCTCTTAAGCCGTATTACTCAGTTCATACGTCAAGTCAGAGACATAGACTAATCAATAGATGGCAAAGATGCTCAGTGAAGTAGACTGTATTGGTAATTAAGGTGGGCTCTTAGCACTTATTCAATCAATGTGCCCTTGAAGACTTTGGCCTTTGTTTCCTAGATTAAATTAGGAGTCCTTGATGACCTCCTTGCCTCAAGGGAAAGCCTAGTTTACATGGGTTTGAGGGACATGTTTGTGACATCAGAGGCTTTTAGAACATGTGGGTTTAAGTCTCATTTTTGTGACACTTTTAGGTCATGTGGGTGAGTAGCATGTGTGACTCACCTTTGACCCTGAACAAGATATATAAACCCAGAGACTAGCATTCTCCCTTGGGGCTCTGAGCCACTGGAGGAGTGAGGAATGACTCTGGGCCAGGCACTCCAAGAGCCTCCCAGCTTGTCAACCCAGATGTTCATGCTTTCTTGGTAACTATGATTTGTGATCTGGTCTGTATATATTGTGTATATTTGTAACTTGTTTGTATTTGCTCTGAAGTTCAGGTTGCTGGCTTTTCCTCCTGAACTAAGTGAGTTTATATGTATATGTTAGATTAAAGTAAGTTTGTTAACCCCCTAATGCTACTTTCCTTAGTAAAGCAGATCAAAAGACCCTGTGCTGGCAGTGTTCTTGCTCTTGGGCTTCTGTTGACCTTTCATCCCCACAACAGCTGCTAGCCGAATTGTTGCAATAGAGACAAACATCTCAAAGGCGATCATCACAATCATGAGTCCAGAGAGTGACAGAATGGTATAAAGGGAGCTGGCCTTGGAATACACAAGACTTGGGGTCAAGTTTTGTCTCCACGTACTGGTTGTGGAACCCAGGGCAAGTCAATTTATACTAATTTGACACCTGTAACTTTCTAAGACAGTAGTTCTTAGTCTTTTTGTAAAATCACCACAATCTGTGAAGAGTATAAAGCCCTACTCAGAGTCTTGTGTTTTTTAAAATTTAAAAATGAAGGACATGTTAACTTTCAGGTAGAATTAGTAGTAACTAATGATGCATCTTAACCATCTAAATTTGTGGACCCTCTGAAGTCCGTCTTCAAACCCACTTGGTGATCTGTGGATTGACACATTAAGAATCACTGCCCTGACTATACTTTGCAGGAGACACCTCTGCCTGCATTAGGAAATAAGAATAGTTGGCACTTATATTCTTCTTTTTTATTTATTTTATCTTTAATTTATGGAAAGAAACAAGAATTTACATAATGTAGTATAATAAAAATGACTGCATATGAAACTGCAAATCTATTATGTCCAAGTTACCATTCCTTTTAAATATATAATAAAGTCATCATATAAATTTCTCTTTTTCTTCCCTCTCCTCTAGAGATGGTTTCCATTATGTAATATATTGTATAATTATATGATATATAATATATTATAAATATATAATAATATATAATAGTTATCATATGTATTTCTTTTTTTCTTCTGTATCCCTACAGATGGTTTGCATTAGACACAAATGTACATGTTTATATGTATATTTATATGTATATGTACATATAATACATGAAGACAGAAATGCATATGTGCATATGTACACAGAGAAATACATGCACATGTGTATATATAAATACATGTGCATATGTTTATATGTGTGTATAAGTATATATATACACATGCACATATATGTAAAATTATTCTATTCATACCTCTATTTATCACTTCTTTCTCTGGAAGCAGATAGCATCTTCCTTATTAGGACCTTTGTAGTTAATTTGAGTATCTATAATAGTCAAAATGATTTATTCCCTCCAAGATGTTCTTAAAACAATATTGCTCTTACTGTATGCAATGTTCTCTTCATTCTGCTCATTTCATGCAAGGCTAACCATGATATTCTAAGATCATCGAGCTGATCATGTCTTATAGGTCAGTATTTTTCGATTTTAACCACATGCTACAACTTGTTCAGTCATTCCCCAACTGACAGACATCCCCGTAACTTCCAGTTCTTTGACACCACAAAGAGAGTTGCTATCAATATTTTAGAGCACATAGATCCTTTTGGTTTTTTTTTTCCATAATCATCTTGGGAAACAGACCAAGTAGTGGTATTGCTGGGTCAAATGATTTAAGTAGAACTTTAAAACTCAAGAGAAAGTAAGGTGGAATTTCACTATGGAATAAAACCTTTATCCTCTACATGCGAATCTATTTTGGTGGGAAGAATTTACAGAGCAAGAGGTAATACAATTAAGTAAAAGGAAATTTGGAGACAGATGGAAATGGATGATACATATCTACCAAATCAATGTTGCAACAATGAAGGGATGGGGCTTCTAGTCTCTAAGCAGAAGAGGACCTGCTTAAGAGAACTCCCATGAGGTGGGAGGCCACTTTATCCGGGAGAACATTTTACTTTCACGGGCAGCATTCCATCTCAAGAAGGGATACATAAGGTCCTAGAGCTGTTCTATGTATTGGGGGGGGGGGGTGGAGTGGTAGGGGAATGGGGACGGTGAATCCCAGATAAGACGGCATGGTGTTTGAAAAGGAGACTGGTCACGTTGAGGACAGGAGGCTAGCATGGGACACAGGGCAATTTCTAGCAGGCAAGGGCAGGGACATCACCCATATTTCTCACTGAATCCCTTGGCAACTTCCTCTAAGAAAACCCTTATAATAAAGGAAGTAAAACAAAGTTCAGCCAAACTAATTAGCATATTGAAAAAAACTAACGTCATATGCAAAGTTCCACACCTATGGATCCACACTTCTATAAAAAGTAATAACAAAAAACCAAACAAACAGGGATATCTTTTATCTTTCTTTGGGGCAAAGCTCTGTTATTAAAATTTCACAACACAGTTTGGATGCTTGATTTGTTTTGTTCATTTCACTTTGGATAAGCCCACATCTTCCCATGCTTCTCTGTATTCATCATTATGACTCATTAAAACATAACTTCATTAAAGTAGCACAGTGTTTCACATTGCCCAATCAACAGGCAGGCATCATTGTTGTTTCCAGTTCTTTCTTATACCTAGCGACACTATAAATTATTATTCTGGTGTTTATGGGGTCTTTTATTTTTTTGTGCCACTAACCTCATGGAGATATATAGATCAAAGCACATAGGCATTTTAGTCACTTTCTTTTCATAATTCCAAATTGCTTTCCAGATTGGTTGTGCCAATATCTTTTGCTATTTTTGCCAATAGGTATCAGGTAAAAACTCAGGGTATAGGCAGCTAGGTGGCACAATTACGGAGGATAGAGTGCTGGGCCTGGAGTCAGGAAGACTCATCTTCCTGTGTTCAACACTTACTATCCATGTGACCCTGGGCAAGTCAAAAAAATTCCGTTTGCTTGTTTCCTCATCTATAAAATGAGCTGAAGGAAATGGCAAACCACTCCACTATCTTTGCCAAGAAAACCCCAAATGAGGTCAGATGTCACAGAGTAATGCACAACTAAAACAACTCAACAACAAAATCTCTGAATGGTTTTAATTTGTATTTCCTTTACTATTGGTGATTTGGAGCATTCTTTCCTATGGCTGCTAACAGCATTTTTTTTAAAGACCTGTTTCTATCATTTGACAACTCTTAGGAAATGACTTTGGACTTACATGTTTGTCAGTTGTTGATGTTTTGAATATCAAACTTATAAAGAGATAATTCCTACAAAGATTTTCACTCAACTGTTTCCCTCTCTTCTCCTAAAGACAATTTATTTATTCCAAAGTTTTTCAAATTCATGTAAACAAAATAACTAATGTAAATAACTGTCTTTCTTCCTTGTTTAGTTAAGAATCAAGTTCTGGGTCATTGCTATGAAAGGCATATTAACTGCTCCTCCTTGTACATTAAAAATTTAGCTCATGGATACATTTTAAATTTATGAAAGTATAAAATGTTGGTTTAGTTTCCACCAGAATGCTTTTCAAGTTCCCCAGCAGTTCTTACCAAATATGGAGGTCTTTCCTAAGTAATGTGTTTGAGGGATTATTAAACATATTGCTGAGTTCCAGTACTTTTCTTCCTTGTTCAGTCTGTTTCATGGATTTCATTTTCTTTAAAATAATTCCAAAAGGCTTTTGAGGTATGGAAGTGTATTCCTGCTTCATTTCTACCTTTTTTTTCCCTCAAGATTTCCCTTGAATCAGGCTTATATTCTTGGTTTCCATACTGAGTTTGGTGTATTTGTATACAAAATTGTGTTTCTTGGTTCAACCGTGTTTCCAATTCAAATGAAAATTGGGTCATAACATGTCTGACCCTCCTCCCACCCTATCCCTGCTTATATATTCTTCCTTATTTTCCCCCTACATTTCCTCTCATCAATTAAAACTCACAAAACAAAAAACAAAAACCAATGCCAGTACCACTTCGCCCTTGATTTTGTCTTTTTTATCTGTGACCCCAGAAGGCTTTAAGATTCTAAAAGGTCATTCTCTCTTCTCTCAATTTGAATGTAAGCATTTCATCTCCATTTAGTTACCCCAATTGTTCAAGTGTATTTACTTTTCTAGGCTTGCTTTGATTCCAGATACCTTCTATCATATTAACTGAGGTTTTCCCTTGTAGAACAATGCTCTTTTTCAGTGTAAGTTATCTGTAATTGTAAATTTTTATCTTTTGGAATATCATAGTTCAATATTTAATGATAGTATAGTTTCATGTGACATTTGCCTCTGATACAGAGACCTGGACAGTTTTCTTTTAATGATTTCTTGAAATACAGTTCCTAGAATCTTTGTTTGGTCTTCGGGAAACTAGATGATTCTTAAATTCTCTCATCTTGACCTATTTTCCAGATCAGTTGTTTCTGATTATAGATACTTCTCATATTTTTTTTTCTAGTCTTTGGACTTTGTTCTAACATATCTTGCTGTCTCATGTACTAATTGGGCTCTTTACTGCATTCTGTTTGCAGGGAATCTACCACTTCTGGGTTTGTTTCTTTTTTTTTTTTCCACTTTCTGTTCTAAGCTAATCTCCTTTCACTGTACTTGTGTGAGCTGTCCTTGTTTTTAGCTGTGGCTTCCAGTGCTTTCAGGAGTATACAGAAAGGCTGTTTTCCTGTGTAGTAATATATGGTGTCTTTCTATTTCTTTCCATTCTCTTCTGATATATAGGGCTGATATACAGATGGTTTCAGGCCTCCAATTAGTAGATGTCCCTAAAATGGCTTATTCTCTCTCTGTTGTGTCCTCACAGAGTACCCACAAGCTTCAGGCACTGGTATGGGAGATCATGTTGGCTTCCCTGGTCAACTTGTCATCACACCCAGTCTTCTAGCCACATTTTAGAGTAGGCTTAGGCAAGAAGGATGACATTGCAGCTATTTCTCACTGATTTTCTCAATCAATCATTCCATCTGGTACCATTCTAAAATCACTGTTTCAGTATATGGGGGAGCTGGGGTCTTCTACTATCTTTCACACGGCCATCTTAAGTAGATCTTGCGGAAAGACTTGAAGAAAATGCTAGAAATTACCTGATAGTACAAGGTTTGCATTGAAGTCACAAGTTAAGAAAGGTTTATTGAATGAAAAGAGAAAACAAGCCAAAGATATACGTGACATGAGATCATAACAGTATAACTTCAAGGACTTGCAGGACGCAATAGATATTTTGAATCATAAAAATTCAAAAAGCAATTTTAAAAGAACAGGCTTAATGTTGTCAAGTCATAAAAGTTTCAGTATTTTCTAATATGTTATTGGTTTACTATCATTGACATTTAGAATATTTTGTTTTCAACTAATAGCAGATTTAAAATGCAGAGGCCTATTAAATTTCAATTAAATTGTGTGCAGCACTCATTTTCAGCATCTATAATTTGAGTAATGTTTTGCTTTCAAAGCTTGCACTGATCAAATTTCAACAAGCAAATCTGACAATGACATGTCTCATCAAATATGTAAATGAAACAAATCAAGAAGGGAAACATAAGATATGGGATGGCATTCAGGAACCAAAAATGGCCTTGCAAGGATAGACCACTGAGTCATATTTAGTAAAGTGGAATTAAATTGTAGTCAATATAAAGTCTTATGCTTGAATTTAAAAAAAAAATCTATTTCTCAAAACAAAGTGGAAAAGACATGGTTTATGAAAAAAAAAGGTCTGGGAATTTGAACAGACTGTAAGCTCAAAATGAGTCAGCAGTGTGATTTAGAAGTTGCAAAAGCTTATCTTGAGTCACATTACGAGAAATAGCTCAGACATAAGGAAGTAGTAGTTCTATACTCAAGTCCAAGTTGAAATACATGTGTAATACTCAGTTCAGATCTCAGTGCCACAGCTTCAGAAGGACACTGTTAAGAAGGACAATGGACAGCATCCAGAGGAGGCACAATCATGAGGGTGAAGAGACTTTAGCTTATGTTTACATGCAGAAGGCTTACAACAACTTAGGATATTTATCTTGGAGATGGTTTTGGATTGGCCTACTACCTCTGTTAAAGTATTTGAAGGATATATTGTGGATGGTTGATCACTTGTTCGAGCCTGTAAGGACCGACTCAGGAGCAATGGGTTAATTTTGTAAAGATGAGAATTCAGCCTTATTCCAGGAAAGGATGATCTTATGAGAGTTGTTCAAAAGTAGAATAGTAAACCATAGTAGGTCATGCGTTCCCCCATAATGGGAAGATATCAAGGAGACTAGATAACTATTCATCAGGAACTTCCTAGTGGTGAGTTCTTTTAGATACAGTTTTGATGAGATGGCTGCTGAGGTTTCTTCCACCTCTAAAATTTTCTAATTCTGAATTCTGACTTACTTAAACTGCCTAAGCCTTAACTTAGCAAGTTATTTTTTTTTCTCCACTATGAATTCTCTGATGTAAAGTAAATTGAATTCTCTGATTAAAGACCTTCACATATTCATTACATTTCTAACACTTTCCTCCAGTAAGATTTCTATAATGCTGAATAAGGATTATTCTCTGGCCAAAGGCCTTGCCATATTCATTGCATTGATAAGGTTTTTCTCTGGCATTAATTCTCTGATGTTCTGATTTAAGAACTTCCCATATTTATTAAACTCATAAGATTTTTCTCTCCAATATGAATTTTCTGGTGTTGATTAAGTCCTGATTTCTGGCAGAAGGTCTTCCCACATTCACTGCATTCATAAGGTTTTTCTCTGGTATGAATTCTCTGATGCTGAGTAAGTAGTCTTTTGCAACGGAAGGCTTTTGGACATTCACTGCATTCAAAAGGTCTTTCTCCAGTATGAATTCTCTGATGTTCGGTCAGGTATGTGCTCCGGCTGAAGTCTCTTCCACATTCATTACATTCATATGGTTTTTCTCCAGTATGAATTCTCTGATGTTGAGCAAGTTGTATTCTATGGCAAAAGGCCTTCCCACATTCATTACATTCAAAAGGTTTTTCTCCAGTATGAATTACCAGATGTCGAGTAAGTTGTTCTCCCCTGCGAAAAGCCTTCCCACATTCATTACATTCATAAGGTTTCTCTCCTGTATGAATTCTTTGATGCAGAATAAGGTGTATTTTCTGATTGAACTTTTTCCCACATTCATTACATTCAAAAGGTTTTTCTCCAGTATGAATTTTCTGGTGTTGAGTAAGGTGAATTCTCTGGTTGAAGGCCTTCCCACATTCATTGCATTCATGAGGTTTTTCTCCAGTATGAATTCGTCGATGCAAAGCAAGTCTTGAATTCCAAGCAAAAACCTTCCCACATTCAATACATTCATAAAATGTCCCTTCAGAATGAACTCTCTGATTTTGTGTATGTTCTGATCCCCGGTTGAAGGCTTTCCCATATTCATTACATTCATAAGTTTTCTTCCTGGCATGAATTTTCTGACGTTCATTGAGTCCTGAAATGCATTCATTATGTTTACGTATTTTTTCTCTTAGATGGATTGTCTGAGGCATAGAAAGGGATGAGCTCTGGTTGAAGGCTCTTTCACATTCCTGGTATTCGTAAGGTTTCTCATCAGCATGTTTTCTGTTGGTCTCATTAAGGCCAAAATTGTGACTGAAGAATTTCTCACATTTATTAGGCTTCCAAAATATCTTCCTTGAGTAAATTTTATTACACTTATTTGGGTCTGAACACACTCTGAAGATCTTTCTTTGAGTATCACATTGATGAGAATGCTCCGCTGGAGAAATTCTTTGTTGTTGAAAAAGAATGGAAGATGGACTTATGCTTCTGTCATATTTGTAACATTCAGGACCTCTCACATCGCTGGAAGTTTTGCTCCTGGAGACTTTTATTGTCTTAGCATATTTCTCCTTATTGTATTCTTGATTCCCCAAGCTGGAAGAACACTGCCACACTCCTCTGAACTTGGAGACGCAGGAAAAATGCTTTGTGATTCCTTCTGGGGATGACTCTTTTAAAGTAATACCCGGCTTTAGGGCCGATTCCCTGGTTTCAGTCCCAGTCTCACAATCTGAAAAAAATAAAAAGCACCATTATCTCTTATTCATGCTGCTCTACATTTAACCTTATTTTATGTCTCTTCCATTAGGTAAAAAAAAAAAAAGGCTTTCAAAATGTAATGTGTAGGATAATTATTAGTACCTTATTTTTATTTAAGTTCCAACTATGTGTCAAGCACTAAACTGGGTGCTGTGGGTACAGAGAAAAGGAAAAATAATAGCTCTTTAAGGAGCTTATGTTCTATTGGGGGAAACAACATGACCGTGGAAATATTGAGAATACTTTCAAAAATGCAAAAGAATTTTAGTGAGGGAAGTGAGGGGGGAGGGAAATTATCATTCGCTGTGAAGAGGGGTTCACGTAGGAGGTAGTGATCGGTTTAGCTAAACTAGAGTTCATAAATGGGAGATGTGATAACCTTGGAATGGTACATTGGAGCTTGGTTCATCCAGATTTCGCCCTTTAATTGTAGGTGTCTCTCAGGATTTGTCCTCCTCAGCCTTCTTCTCTTCTCCCTTTATACCACTTCACCCGCTGATTCCATCAATTCCCATGAATTTAATTGTCATCTCCATTGATGATTCTCAAATTTACCTATCCTTCCCTATCCTCTCTGCTGACCTTCAATCTTGTAGCTCCAACCACCTTTTAGATACCTCTAACTGGATGTCCAGTAGACATCTCAAACTCATCATATCCTAAACAGAACTCATTATCTTTCCCCCTCAACCTTCCTTCTATCTAATTCCCTTATTACTGTAAGGGGCTACACTAATCCTCCCCATCCCTTAGCCTCACAACCTAGATGTCATCCTGGACTCCTCCTATCTCTCACCCCTTATATCCAATCTGTTTCTAAGGCCTACATATTTCACCTTTGCAACATCACTCAAATAAACCCTTTTCCCTCCATTGACACTGCCACCACTCAGGGGCAGGCCCTAATTACCTCAAATCTGGGGTATTATAATTGCTTGTTGGGCAAGGGTCTGCCTTACTCAAGTCTTTCCCCAATCTAGTGCATCTTCTGTTCAGCTATCAAATTGATCTTTCTAAACTGCAGGTCTGACCGTGTCACACATACATCTCCCAAACTCCAGTAGCTTCCTAACTGCTTCCAAGATTAAATACAAAATCCTGTTTGGCATTCAAATCCCTTCATAACATATCTCTTTTATACTTTATTCTATTCTTCTTACACCTGACCTTACCACAGACTCTTCTATCTAGTGACACTGGCCTCCTGGCTGTTCCATGAACAAGACACTCTATCTCTTGGCTCCAGGCATTTTCTCTGGCTATTTCCCATACTTGGAGTGCTCTCTCCTCATCTTTACCTACTGACTTCCTTGAAGTCCCAACCAAAATTCCATCTTCTAGGGCAGGGCTATCTAAAATGCTGCCTGCAGTCAGATTTATGCGGCTCACCTACAAGCATAGAAATTTATATAAATGCTTTAGTAAACGAAACCGAGCTACCACAGAGCTGTCACTAAAATGGCAAATCAAAATATATTGTCTATTGTTTCAATAAAAACCTAAGGTTGGACAGCCCTGTTGTAGGGGAAGCCTTTTCTAATCCATTAATTCTAGTGTCATCTCTCTGTTAATTACTCCTGATTTATCCTGTATAGACCTTGTTTGTACATATTTGTTTGCATATCATCTCTGCCATAAGACTGTGAGCACCTTGAGGTGTCTTTTGCTTTTTTTTAATTTATTTTTGTTTTTTGTATCCCTAGCACTTAGCACAGCGCCTGACACACAGTAGATGTTTAATAAATGTTTACTGACTACTGGAGGCTTTCTGCTCCTGCGCTGTAGGCTAGAAGTAAAATAGAGCTTACCGAGAAGAAAGGTATGATCTGACATACCCTTTAAAAATGTCACTTCAGCAGCTATAGATACATAGGTCAAAAAGATAGGTCAGACTTGACAAAGGTCAATTAATTAGAAAGCTATTGTAATAGTCTAGGTGAGAAGTGCTAATGGCCATGTAAGTAAACAAAAAAAAAATTAGATCGATACAAGAAATATTGTGGAAGTAGAATAGACAAGACCCAGCAGCCAATTGGTACATGGAAGGAAAAAAAACCAAGCACTTGTTTTTATAATTTCTTTTTAACAAAAAAGTGATTTAATTTTTTTTTCTTATTTGACTATCTCAACAACATTACTGTCCCCACTTTACAGCTGAGGAAACTGATGCAAGCAGAGATTAAGTGACTTGCCCAGAGTCACAGAGCTAATAAATGTCTGAGGCTGGATTTGAACTCAGTTCTTCCTGACTCCAGGCCCAGGGTTTTATCCACTGTACTACCTAGCTGCTAGTGACAAGACTAAATAACTAAAGATAATTCCGAGGCTATGAATGTGGAAGTTCATAAAGATGGTGACGTGTTCAAAAGAAACTGGAGTGTTCAGAAGAAGAATGGGCTTGGGGAAATAGCACTGGGTCTATCACTCAGCTGCTTCGACCACAAACAAGGAGCAGGCCTGCAGCTTACTACCGGCAAGTTACTGGACGTCGCTGTAAGAGACAGAATCAGGGACGGAGGAGTCTAAGGTTCAGGACACTCTGTTCAGTTTAACGGAAAGAAGGAACACGTTGCATTGGAAGATGTACAAAGTCAGAAGGCTCGCAGCATCGATGTCAGCACTAGAAGATAGTAAGAACTCATCTTATCCAATTCCCTCGTTCTACAGCTGAGGAAACCTGGGAGAAAAGTCATTAAATCACTTCCCCTAGGTCACGCGCCCAAGTTCACAATTAAAACCCCATCTTCTATAGGAAGCCATGCTAATTCCAGTACCTTCTCTGCTATTTATTATTTATCCTCACTCAAAGTGAGAACCTGAAAAGACCTTAGCTTAAAAGGGTCAACGTCCCCCATTGCATCCCGGGCCATCTCCGGTCATCCTGACGAATATATGGCCGTCGGACCCTGATACTCTGAAGGAAAAAGTGAGGCTGGTGACCTTGCACAGTTCTCCAAGTCAGTCAGCTGGAAGTCACGTCATCATCTCCCCGATGTCACAGTCTTCTTTGGGAATGAAGGGCAAACACAACCTGTGAGTAGTCCGAGCTGCTTGAATGGGTAACTCAGCTCTCTCTCTCTCCCTCTCCTCTCCAAAGGAAGGTAGATTTTGATGGCCAAAAGCTGCCTCATAAATGTGGATTTACTGGCTAGATTTCTTTCTCAGAGACCAAGCCTTAAACCCAATCCACTCTGGAGCTCATAGATTGGACAATAATAAGTCCCTGCCCAAGCACCACTTAATGCTTATTTTTGGACCCTCTTGGCTCAGGGTGAATGTAAAGAGTAACTGCTTCTCTTTTAGCCAGGAACTCTGAGGGCCTTCTCATATGAGTCTGTTTGTTTGTTTGTTTGTTTTGCTTTTTTTTTAAAGGGGCCATCTTAAAGAGGCCTTCTTAAGAGGCCTATTCACTGAATGGGCCTTACTTCACTCAAGGTGAGAACCTGAAAAGACCTTAGTTTAAAAGCACCAGGATCTCCCAATGCATCCTGGGCCATCTCCAGTCATTGTGATCAATATCTGGCCACTGAACCCAGATGACTCTGGAAGAGAAAGTGAGGCTGCTGACTTTGCACAGCCCTCCCTCACTCAAATCAAAGTCAACTGCAAGTCATGTCATCATCTCCCTGATGTCATGGTCCCCTTCAAGAAGGAAGGACAAACACAACAATTATTTCTCCTCTGCATAACTTGTTTGAATGTATTTGTCTGCACGTTGATCCCCCTTCCAAATTAGACTGTAAGCTTCTTGAGAGCAGGGTCTGGCACAGCACAGCGCCTGACACATTGGAGGTGCTTAATAAATGTTTACTGACTGCCTTATAAGTAGAGCTAAGACTTAAATCTGGATCTTCTACTATTCATCGTAGTGTTGTTGGTGTTTTTGTTGTTGTGCCCCCTAATGCTACCTCCTCAAGATAGAGGAATTGACTCAAAGTGAGTACTGGAAATATTAATGTAGAGACTAGATGACCATTAAGGATGACAAAGAGGGCTCCTGCATTAGGTGGGTGGTCTTGACACTCAGTTTCCTTTCAAGTCTATGGTTCTGATCTTTATTACCCTTGGTTCTTATAGTTGAATTCCTAAGTGAAAAGTAGAATGAGACCGATCCATTCTTTAGCTCCTGCCCCCTTCCCTGCCTCTGTCATTATTTCAGTTTTTAAAATGTACATTTTCTGACCGTTTGGATGGGCCATGTCCCATCTGTGTATATACTAGGAAACTCACAGACAGCACATAAAGGCACGGTGTCAGAAATTTAATAGATTAAAGATATCTCAAATAAGGATATTTTATTTTGAAATACTACAATAATAGGATGATCACTGGAATGATGAATAAGACCACTGAGTAGCTGTGATATCTGAATGGAATACTATCAATGGATATCTGAGTGGAAATACTCAAACAAAGATAACACTTAATACATACAAAATACCGCAAACTTTGCAGTAAGTGGTGAACACAGGAAGGATGAAGACCAAAAACGAACAAACCAAACAACGTAACAATAATTACTCCAGGAGGGAAGGAAGAATGACAAGGTCACCAGGGCATTGGTTGGTCAAAAGAAATGAGGACAGGAGTAAATACTGGACAGTAGGTGAGGCTGTACATACAAAGAATGGGATATCAAACTCTAGGCCGCCTTCACAGCTCCTACTTGGGTCACTGCAATGACTTCCTAAATATTTCCCAGGAATCTTGCTTCTTCCTTTCCATTATACTCTCATATTGATGCCCCCATTACACCAACTTGCCACTACACAAATCTGTGGCCTCTCCATGTCACCTATATAATAAATTCAAAATTTCTGAGGTTTATATTCAGAGGTATCACCCCTTGCCTGTCCTATTGGCCTCTGACCTCTTGAAATGTTCATATTCTTCTGAGACTTAGTGGGGTGCCACCAACCACATAAAGCCCATTGGAGGGCCACCTCTAGGTGTTCACCTTCTAGCTGAGGACATCTGGTGTGATGTAAGATTCCTAAGGGCAAGAACTATTTAAGCAATGAAGTACAAGCTAAGAAGGCTCAGGATACTAGAAGGGACTTTTAAAGGTCATCCAGGTCAACTGTTTCCTTTTGCAAATGAGGAAAATGTGGCTCAGAATGCAAAAGTGATTTGCCCAAAATAACGGAAGAAGCATATTCTAGAGATATAAATATCAGGCCACTGGACCCAGATGGCCCTGGAGGAGAAAGTGAGGCTGGTGACCTTGCACAGCCCTCCCTCAGTCAAATCAAAGTCAACTGCAACGTCATCATTTCCCTCATGTCATGGTCCTCGCTGAGAACAAAGGACAAACACAACAACCACCACCACCATCCCAGTCCCTCAGGCTCCAAACCTAGCATATGTTGGATTCTTCACTCTCTCTCACCTGCCATCGCCAATGTTATTAAGACCTGTTGAATTCAACTTTGCAACATCTCTAGAATATGCCTCCAACAATGCTACTACTCCAGGGCAGGTCTTCATCAACTTAGGCCTGGATTATTGCTCTAGCTGTTGGGGGAAGAGGAGAACAGAATGTCTACCTGCCTCCAGCCTCTCTTCCCTTCCTCTGTCAAAGTGAATTTTCCTAAAGTGCAGGTCTGATCATGTCACTCTACTACTCTATGAACCCGAGTGGCTCCCTACTACTTCCAGAATCAAACACAAAATCCTCTGCCTGACATTCACAGCCCTTCACAATCTGCCCCTTTCTTCTCTTTCTAGTCTTCTGATACCTTACTCCCCAAAACTTACTCTTCCGTGAAGTGATGCTGGTCTCCTGGCTGTTCCACAAACAAGGCTTTCCATCTCTTGGCTCTAGGCATTTTCTCCAGCTGTCCCCCAGACCTAGAATGCTTTCTCTCCTCTGCTCTGCCTCCTAACTGCCATGCCTTCTTTTGTTTCCAGCTAAAATCCCTTCTTTTACTGGAAGCCTTCTCTCTCACCTCTTAATTCCAGTGTCTTCCCTCTTAACACTTTCCTATTTATCCCATATGTAGCTAGCTTTGCATATATTTGTTTTCCGCAGTCTCCTCCATTAGATTGCATGCTCCTTGAGGGCAGGAGTTATCTTTTACCTCTTTCTGTATTCCTAGCACTTAGCACAGTGCTGGACACAAGTAGGCATTTAATAAACATCTACTGACTCACTGACTAAAATGGGAATCATGACAGCACGTGCTCCACAGGACAGTTGTGAGGACCAAATGACAGAATGCTGGAAAAGAAAAGGGAATAAGCATCTACACAGCACCTAGTGGGTGCCAGGCCCTGTGCTAAGTGCTGTACAAATCTTATCTCATTTGATCTTCAAAACAAGCTGGGAGGGGGCACAGCCGAGGTGCTTAATAAATGCTTATTTCCTTATACGGACAACAGAACCTTTTTTTGTGTCTTACTGTTCCAAGAAGATTCTAAAGTGCGTGTCTTTTTGGGCTGACAGCAATATATAAAGATATCTGGTATTCGAAATTTTGGGGGACTAAAGGGCTGAGTGAGATGTCACATGAGATTCTACTTCCCTTGACAAAAAGCAAAGGAGCAGAGGAGAAGAAACTGGGAAGATTTGGAAGGTGTTGAAATTATGACCAAGACACAGACTATTTCTTCCTTCAAGATGATGGTCAAACACAACCTTCTGTGAAGTTCTTCCTGCTCCACTGCACTGCTGGTGGGTGGGTGCCTTCCCTCTTAATTTATCTTGTAATGACTGTACTGATTCGTAATGTTCTCTTTATAATTTATGTACATACACATGATTCTCTACATAGTATGTGCACATACATATGCATGTTTTATGTATGCCTATGTCTCTCTATATCCTTGTTAGAGAGGGACACGTAGGATGCTGTATGTTTTTTGATACAGTCATAGTAACCTTTGATTTTCTTCCCTGTATTTCTTTGTTGAAACAAAACAGTCCATTGTAAAGGACAGGAGGTCACATTGGAAATGACTGTAGAAAAAGACAAAGGCAGCATTAAGAAATTTAAATAGGCCACTATAAGTGTCCACTGCAGTGTGCCACACATAAAAACAGGAGGAATAGAAGGCTTCACAGGAATTCTGTCAAGTATTCAAAGAATAAATAATCTGTATAGGCATTTATATATGGATATACATGTTTAGGTATACACACATTCACATATGTATGCGCGTGCGCGCGCGCGCACACACACACACACACACACGCATGCACTTTTCAAAAGCAGAAAAAGATGGCAATCTCCCTCATTCTCTGAGCCAAGTATGATTCTAAGCTCTAAACCGGGAAAAGATGATATGGAAACAAATCTTACATCCCCCACACTTCCCTAAGATAGTTATCTACCTCCCTTTCCCTTGCCAACAATCTTTTAAAGTTGGTCCTAGAGTCAGCCCTGATTTACAGATGAAGAAGCTGAGGCTGAGAGGTTCAGAGACCTGCCCAGTACCACCCAGCTAGAATGTACTGGAGGAAGTATTTGAACTCAGGACACTTCTGACTTGAGTCTAGGGTTCAATGGACTCTTCCCCACAGCTGAGTACAAGCTGATGATGGACCACAATGACAAAGAAAGACAAAGAAAGTAGGATGTTCTCTGTTTCAGCCTTCATGCCCCAGTGATAAGGGAGGACTCTGGAGAAAAACAGAGCATGGCATTTAACAGCCCAACTCCAGAGAGCAGAGAGGGCTCCTGAACAGCATGCTAGTCTGAAAGATGGACATTCTCCTGCCAAGAGAGGGGGAGATGCAGGTTCTTCCCTTTCCTACCCCATGCTGGAACCTTTTAGTTGCCCTTATCGACCATCACACAGAATCTGACTCAGTTCCACATTCATGGCTTATTCATGTACTGCAAATAGAGGATAGACTCAAACATATAGGAAGAATCCTAAGGTATTTGATGTCCATATGGAAAAGTATTCACTACACATTATGTACTCTACACACTACACACTGTACCAAGCTAGTTATGTCAAATATGATTGATAAGAAGGAAGGTAGCCTAGCCGTACCAGATCTCAAACTGTATTACAAAGCTGTAATCATCAAAACAATTTGGTATTGGCTAAGAAGTAGAGTGGTGGATCTGTGACACAGACTATGTATACCATACACAGTAATAAATGACCACAGTAATTTAGTGTTTGATAAACCCAAAGATCTAAGCTGTTGGGATAAGGAACTTACTATCTGACAAAAACAGTTTGGTGGAAACTAGGTATAGCCCAACATTCACACCAGATACCAAGATAAGGTCAAAATAGGTGCATGATTTAAACATAAAGGGTGATACCATAAGCAAAATAGGGGTGCATGGCATAGTTTATTTGTCAGGTCTATGATAAGGGAAGAATTTAAAACCTAACAAGAGACAGAAACCATTACAAGATGTAAAACTGATTATTTTGATTATATTAAATTAAAAAGCTTCTGCACAAAAAACAGTGCAGAAAGAAAGCAGAAAGCTGGGGGAAATTTTTATACCAAGTTTCTCTGATAAAGATCTCATTCCTCAAATATGTAGAAAATTCAGTCAAATTTATAAAGAATACCAGTCATTCCCCAAGTGATGAATGGTCAAAGGATATGAATGAACAGTTTTCAAATAAAGAAGTCAAAGCTATTATAGTCCTATGAAAAAATATTCTAAATCACTATTGATTAGATAAATGCAAATTAAAACAACTCGGAGGTGCCATGTCACACTTATCAGATTGACTAATATTGACAGAATATTAATAATAATAATAATAATTGACAGAAAAGGAAAAGGATAAATGTTGGAGGGGATGTGGGAAAACTGGGATACTAATGCACTCTTGGTAGAGTTGTGGACTGATCCAACCATTCTGGAGAGCAATTTGGAGCTAAGCTCAAAGGGTTATAACTCTGTCCATACCCTCTGACCCAGCAATACCACTAACTGGATCTGTATCCCAAAGGGGGGGGGGGGGGAAGACCTATTTGTACAAAAATTTCTCTTTGTAGTGGCTAAGAATTGGAAATTGAGGGGATGCTCATCAATTGGGGAATGTCTGAATAAGTTGTGGTATATGTTTGTGATGGAATGCTATTGTGCCATAAGAAATGATGAGCAGGATGCTTTCAGAAAAACCTGGGAAGACTTAGATGAATGGATGCCAAGTGAAGTGAGCAGAACCAGAAGAACACTAAACAGGAACAAACAACACTGAATGATGATCAACTGTGAATGACTTAGCTATTCTCAGGAATGCAACGACGCAAGACAATTCCAAAGGACTCATTATGACAAATGCTATACACCTCCAGAGAAAGAACTGATGAAGTCTGAATGCAAATCAAAACATATTATTCTTCACTTTACTTTTTTTAGGGAGTTTGTGGTCTCTGTTTTCTTTTACAACATGACTAACATGGAAATGTTTTGCATGAATGCACACGCATAATATGTCAAATTGCTTCCTATCTCAGAGGGAAAGGGGAAGAAGAGAGGGAAAGAGTTTAATGCTAAAAATTATTTTTAGACGTAATTAGAAAAAATATTATTCAAGGAAAAAATGATTGATAATAACATGGAATCTTCCAGGGTACAGATTAAGCCTCCTAAGTTCTGTCCATTATCATCTCTCTTAAATAGAAATAATCCTTAATTATGCCTTTCAAGTTAAAGAGAGGAACAGCACCAAAATCTTAATCACTTGAGGTGCATGGATGAAATCAAGTAGTATCTCCACTAAAATCCCATTAAACCTTTCAAGACATCTCATGAAATCTTTCTCCAATGATATAAAAATGTCACTTGGAAATCAGGTGGTATAAAATTGTGTTTCATTATGCCCAAAGGGCTATAAAAATGTGCATACCCTTTGAGCCAGCAATATCACTTCTAGGACTGTATCCCAAAGAGATCACACAAGTGGGAAATGGACCGGTATGTGCAAAAATATTTATAGTAGCTCTTTTCCTGTGGGCAAACAATTGGAAATCAAGGGGATGCCCATCAATTGGGGAATGGCTAAACAAGCTGTGACATACGAATGTAATGGAATACTACTGTGCTATAAGAAATGAGGAGCAGACAGACTTCACAACAACCTGGAAAGACTTACATGATCTGATGCTGAGTGAGGGGAGCAGAACCAGGATAACATCATACACAATTATAGGCATATGGTATTTGTGACGACTAACTTTGATAGACTTGGCTCTTCTCAGCAATGCAAGGTTCTAAGACAGCTCCAAAAGACTCATGATGGAAAAAGCTATGCACATCCAGAGAAAGAATTATGGAGTCTGAATGCAGATTGAGACAAACTATTTGCTCTGTTTTTTTTTTCTTTTTTCGTTTTGTTTCTTCTTTGTCATGGCTCATTCCATCGGTTATAATTCCTCTTTATAACTTGACTATTGTGAAAATAAGTTTAATGTGAAGGTATGTGTAGAATCTGCATCAGATTACATGCTGTCTGGGGGTGGGGTAAGGGGAGAAAATTTGGAACTCAAAAACTCGTGGAACTGTTGTAAACTAAAAGTAAAAAAAATTTAAAATTTAAAAAAAAAATAACATTGTGTTCCAAGGACAGAGAGGTAATAAAGGCTTTAAGTTTGAATAAGTTAATAAAACTGAACCAATGAACAGAACAGAAACAATACTTGCAAATAATTTAGTCTCCTCCAGGCAAAGCTATAAAAGGGAAAGCTATGACTATATATGTCAATAGACTGGTTACTAGACTGAAGATTAAAAGTGTAAGAAGACTGGAAAGATAACGGTGGGGGTGGCAAGTTCTGAAGGACTTTGAACACCAAAGCATTGTGTATTTGCTCTGAAGGTGATGGATAGACCCTGGAGTTTATTGAGTAGGAGAACGACGTGAGCAGACCTGTGTTTTAGGAAAATCCCTTCAGTGGTTGAATGGAAAATGGACTAGAGTGAGGACAGAGGCAGGCAAGCTACTGCCATAGTCCAGGTGTATAGTAAGGTGATAAGGGCCTATCCCAGGGTGGGGGCAGGGTCAGAGCAGAGAACGGGGTATAATCGGGAGATGCTGCAGAGGTGAAGTTGACAGGCTTTGGTAGCAAACTGGATATGGGGGTGAGAGATAGTAAAGAGTGGGAGCAGGAGAGGACACTTAGGTTGGGAGCCTAAGGGACTAGGAGAATAGTGTTGCCCTCTACAATAATGGGCAAGGAAGGAAAGGGAGGTTAAGAAGAAAAGATGAGTTCTGTTTTGGATACCCTCTGTCCTGGTTCTCCTCCTCCCTCTCTGAGCACTCCCCCATCTCCTCTGCTGAATCCTCCTCTAGAGCATACCTTCTAACCACTGGTCTTCCTCATGGCTATCCTGGGTTCCCTTCTCCCCTCCCTCTATACTACTGGACCACAGCAGATCCCAGAGATTGAATTATCATCTGATGATTTTCGTATCTATCTCTCTTGCCCAACCATTCAGTTGACCTCCAACATTCCATCTCCAAATGGCCCCAACCTGGTGCAGGCCCTCATCACTCAAACATGTACTATTGAAATGGCTGCTGGTGGGTCTGCCTGGCCCAATCCACCCCACATTCAAATAACAAAGTGCTTTTCCTGAAGTGCAGGCAGTTCTGATCATATCGCTTCTCTTCCCTCCCCACCGATTCAATAAACTCCATTGATTCCCCATCCTCATGACCAACCTTCTGTTGGCTTTCAATCCTTTTTATAACACAGTCCCCCTTCTATTTGTCTGCTCTTCTTAAACCTTACTCCCTACCACGTACTCTTTGATCCAGTGACGCTGCCCTCCTGGTCCTGGTTTGGGGCGGGGGGGAGGGGACGAGTCAAACGTCCGAGTGGTCTAAAGTGATGGTTTGGGGATGCAATAAGTAACCCCGGTCAATAGGATTCCATCCAAATTATGAAAAGAGACAACTGTACATCTCTTCCCATCTTCATGGGGTATTTAGTTCTTCATTGGAGAAGCAATGTCTCCACCCCACCTGCCCCAGAATTTTGTTCTAATGTTTTTGCTAATAATGGTCTCAATGCCAATCTTGGAAGGCACAGCCGTATCTACTCCTCTGCCACAACCCTGTGTACAGAAGCTGAAAGCAGACATTATTTGTCATGGAGAATTCAGGGGTGACCAGGCTTAGTTCATCCTTTTGCAAGAACCAGTACCTACTTCTGCTGTTTTGCTGCCCGCTCCACCTCTACCAAAGCTGAGTGGAAAAGGTGGGGGCAACCAAGGCCCAGCACCCCACCAGATCTGGAAGCCTCTGATCACCCCTGCACGACTTTCTGTTCTGACCACCCAGAAAACAAGAGAAGGCTTTGATGAAGGCCCAGTGTCCTGCAAAACCACCCTCTGGTGACTGTAAACATTAACCCCATGTGGCCAGCATACTCTCACAATATTATTCTCCTTGTTCTCATTTACTTAAGCCACTGACTAGACTCCCCAGGAGATAGCTACCTGTAACTCCTCCCTTCTGTTCTCTCATGCCCATTCTTCTCAACCTTACCCCACTCCAATTCAGCCAGCCCCTTTCACTGTGCTATATGGAAGTCCCATTCTTTGTTCTCTCATGCCCATCCTTCTCAACCCTATCCCACTCTCAATTCACTCACACTTTTATTGCAAAGAGGTCAACTTAGGGCTGATGTCAGGTACAACTTCCAGCACTTAAGAGCTGTCCAAAAGTTGAAATGGCTTTTCTCAAGAGGTGGTGGGTTTCCTCTCTGAAGGCCTTCAAAAGCATGGCCCAGATAACCACCTTTTAGATTATGTTAGAGTGGGGAATCCTTCTTGAATGAGTTGAACTAGAAAGATACTAAGGTCCCTTCTAACTTGCAAATTCTGTACCAATTCTAGAAGCAGTACTGACCTCCTGGACACGACTGAGTGGAAGTGGGGTGGGTGATAGGATCAGAGCTTTGCTTAAGTAAAATCATTTGGGTAGCTGTGTGGAATATAGACTGGAGGGAAGAATGGCTTGAGTCACAAAGACCTTGAGGAGGCCACTGCAATAATTCAAGTGAGATGTATTCAAGGCCTGAAAGAAGGTGTGGGGTCTCTGAGTAGAGAGAAGGTATTTAGTGAACAAACGTGGAGGTACTGGACAGCAGCTGCAAGGGAGAGTGAGGAGGCAAGAAGAATGCAGAAGTTGTGAACCCACACTGGATGAACTGGAGAGAAGTCTGGAGGACAGCAGGCACAGGGGAAAGCTAGGAGCTCTGTTTAGAACACACTGAGTTCATCCAGCTTGAAACATCCAATGGACAATCTGCCATGCAGGACTGAATCTCAGGGGAGAGTCCAGGTCTGCAGGTCGATCTGTGAGCCATTACTGTGGCAGTCAGATGGCACAGATGAACTCAAGCTTCCTTTCTGAGAGCTCCTGAACAGGACAGCCACAAGGAGGGCACGACTATGGAACAGAGAATCTGTGCCCACTCTACAGGTTTTTACAAAGTTCAGTCTCTGGAGTAAGAGATCTAAAAGGGGTCAAAAGTCTTTGCCCTGTTTTCTATCAAAGAATGCTGAGTACCTTCTCAGCATTGACTACCCCAGAACCAAGAACAATGAAGCTTGGCATGACCTTTCAGTACAAGGTGATGTCTCCTGACCCTGTGGGGCCTTGGGATGAATCCCACCTAGAAGGGTAAACAGGAATCCTCATTTTGTACACCTTCAGACTGAAGATAGACCTGCATCACGGACAGACTCAGACAACACTGCAAAGCAGTATGAAGCAAACCCAACACTATGAAACTTCAGGAAAACTAGACAATGGCTCTTTTCTCTTAATTAAATAATTCTTGTGTCTTGGTGGGTTAACTAAGGCCACTGTATTTTTCAGTTATTATGCTGGAATTTTTCTATCACTGCCTTTTGATTTTCACTAAAAATCATAAAACAATGCTAGTGGTTTTTAATAAAAATTTACTTTTTGATTGATTCTGTAGGTTTTTCTAAGCAAATCATCTTGTACCTGCAAATGAGAATGGTCCATTCTTTATCAATGATTCTTCTCTATCCTGTCGTACTGTGATAGTGAAATTTCTAGTACAGTGGCCAATAATACTGGTAAGACAGCACAGATTTAACTCTGAAGTCTGAGAAAATGATTTCATGGTGCTTTGGAAAGAGCTCTGGATTTGGAGTCAACAGATATGGGTTCAAATCCCAGCCTGACCACTTCCTCATGTGATGCTAAATGACCTTTTAACAAGGAACTCACTTGGTCCAAGTAGTACTAGAAAGGAGAGCCCTGTGTAAGAGACCCAAGAAGCTACCATGCAGCCTCTGCCCCAGAACCTATGTGCCAGACAGACCACTGAGTTCTGGATAGCTCTGCTCCTTAGGATGGTCTTCCTGACACCCAGCGTTAAGTGGTCCCTTTGTTGCTTCCCCCTCTTTGCTCCTGGCTAGGCTTCTGGGGTCAAAAAGAAAATGTGCACCAATGTCTGTGGTGAACCCCCTCTAAAATGAGGGAGTTGAAAGCCAACCTTTCAGTTCTGTTCCAGATTTGAATCCATAATCCTGGCATTGTAAATAACACCAGCTTGCATCTATACTTGTGATCACTTTGGAAAAGGCCTGGCCATGGTCATGACTTTTTAGAGTTCAGCAATCTACATGCATTCAAGGTTAATTTTGGCTAACCACCAGGCCTAGGACTGAGATACAAAATCAAAAGTGAGACAGGCTCTGCTCTCAAGAAACTTACATCCTACTAGGAAGGATGTCCATTCACAGATGAATAAATACCTGAAAGGCAAATGTGTATCACATATTTATAAATGTATAAAATACAGTCAGTTGCGGGGCGGGGGGGGAGGCGCGGCTAACACCTGAAACAATCAGGAAAGGCCTCTTCAAGGGGCTGAGACATGAGATGGTGAGCCTCCAAAATAGCTAGGGGTTCCCAAGAGGTTGAGATGACAAAGGTTGAGATGACTTGAAATCATAGGTGCCTAGAGACTGGAGAATGCCTTAATAAACTGTGGTAGAGGAATGTGTGGAAAATGATCATGCCAGAAGAAATCATTAATATTACAGGAATTCAGAGAAATATGAGAAGATATGTATATGAACCGGTCTGTAATGGCCTGGGAATTGGGCCCCTGGGCTCAAACCTCTCTCTCTCCCTAACCACGCTCCACACAGCTGCCAGAGGGATTTGCCTAAATCCCTGGTATGACTCTGGCAAACCCCCTTACATTTGGGATCCAAAGGGGACTGTTCTACTGGCATTTCCAGCCCTATCTCTGCTCAGCTCTAACTTCCTTTCCAGTCTCCCCTGTCCTCCCCTTTCTACACTCCCCAGCATTGTACCTCAATTTCATGAGAGCATGCTTGCCTGGGTCCTACATAATGGGCAATGCTCTCATGCCTTCTCAGCCAGCACCACACCATCCATACGTGAAACCACCGGTTACAGCAAATGGAGAAGTTTTGAATGCTGTGGATAAGTTTGCTTACCTTGGTAGTGTACTTTCCAGGGATGTAGACATTGATAATGAGGCTGAGGCACGCACTGACAGAGCTAGTTCAGTGTTTGGGAGGTTCCGAAAGAAAGTGTGGATGAGAAAAGGCTAGACTGACTACCAAACTGAAGGTCTACAGAGCGGTGGTGCTGACCTCACTGTTGTATGCCTGTGAAACCTGGACAGTCTACCAGCACCATGCCAGGAAACTGAATCGCTTCCATCCGAATTGTCTTAAGAAGATTCTGACAATGAGGTCCCTACTCAAATCGGCCAAGCATTCAAACTCTGCTTCAGTGAGTGCAACTCTGATAGGCTGGCCATGTTGTTAGAATGCTAAACACCTGCTCGCCAAAAAGACTGTTTTATGGAGAACTCACAAAGGGTAAGCGTTCACATGGTGGTGAGAAGAAGCAATACAAGGACACTCTCAAGGTCTCTCTGAAGAACTTTGAAACTGATTGTGTGACATGGGAGACACTGGCACAGGACTGCTCAGCATGGCATGCCCAAATCAGAAAAGATGCCATGTTCTATGAGGAAAGCAGAATAGAAATAGCTCAAAGGAAACACAGGATACACAAGTTTGGAGTATCCACCCCAAATGTTCACAGGGACTATTTGTGCCCAACCTGTGGTAGAGCATTCTGAGCTCATGGTGGTCTGATCAGTCACAGCTGGAGACCTTGAAACTTGACTCTAGCATAGTGATGTCATTCTGGTCGTCTTGGAGAATGAAGGACAACCAGCACTCCCCACCCTGTCTACACTGACCTTCTCACACCATCTCTCATCTCCAGGTCTCGTGAACAGACTAGCTCAGTACGACCACTCTCACCTCTGCCCCGTGAACCCCTCATTCCCTCCCAAGCTCAGATCAAGCGGCACCTTCTAGTGAAACCTTTCCTGGTCCCCTCGGTGGCTGGGGTCTCCTCCCTCAGCGGCCAAGGAAAGCAGCCCTTTGTGTTTGCTTCCACTTTTACAAGTCTTGGTTCCTCCCATGCTAGAGCCTAAGCTCCTCGGGAGTCAGAGGCCTTTCCTTCCTGCCTCTGTGCCCCAGTGCCGAGCATGGTCCCTGACCCAGAGCTGGTTGTTGATCAGTCACTTCAGCCACATCCAACTCTTCATGGCCCCACTTGGGGTTTCCTGAGCAAAGATAGTGGACTGCTTTGCCATTTCTTTCTCTACCTCATTTTATAGATTAAGAACTGAAGCAAACGGGGCTAAGTGACCTGCCTGGGGCCACACGGCCTGTAAGTGTCTGAGGCTGGATTTGAACTCAAGATGACGGCCCTTCCTGACTGCAGATCCAGCACTCTGTGCAACGTGACGCCCCCTAGCGGCCCATGGCTGCTACGCTACGGCAGCCGCTTAGTAAATGTTTGCTGAAGAACAGGGCTGAGCTCAAGGTGATCCCAAAGAAAGAAGTGAATGAAGATTCTTCCCCTCGCCCCAAAAGGACCTTTTTCTCTGAGCCTAGCAGACACATGGGGGGAGGAAGGTGATTTAGAGGGGTCAGGATAAAGCAGCTTCCAATCAGAGCACCCCAGATGTCCAGAGGCCAGGGGAGCTCTGAGATGAGCCTGTCACACAGCTTACAAGCTGAAGCTACAGCAACGCTACATTTCCTCCCTCCCTCACTCACCTGGCCATGGGCCTGCCTCCATGTCTCTCCTTGCCACCCAAGGTGCTTCCCCTTGCTTCAAATGGGAGATCAGGTCTGGTCTGGAGGCTGCAAGTCCTGGTCATTGAAAATGGGAAAAGGAAGGCAACAAAGAGACACCTCAGAATTCAGTCCTCTCCCTTCTGGCTTGGGGAAAATATGGTCATGCTAAGACCCACAAGGTGGGTCAGAGGATTTCTGAAGGATGCTCCGGCTTATGTAGGGAACAAGTCACAAAATGCAGCTGGATTTAGAAAGGAAAGCAGTTCACTGGACACACTCCCACCCTAAGAGGACAGCAACCTTTCCTGTCTTCAGAGATCTGCAGAGAAATTTTAGCAGAGTCTTGGAACTGAGGGCAGACCAGGAGGTGGAGGGGGGGAAGAAGGGCAGGACAGAGAAGGAGGTACAACATCACCAAGCCTCCAGCTTCCAGCTGTATGAAGCAAACACCTTTAAACCACCCCCCCACAACCTGACTTTTGTTCCCCAAAGGACAATCTCTGGTCTCCATAGGCCGAACAACAACTGCAGAGCACATGAGACAGCCTAAAACATTTCAAGTTGGAAACAAAGGACCCCAATGTGCACTTTCAGAGTCCCGGGAGAAGCCATTCTTACCCAGACACACCAGGTTGCTGTAGTTCTCAAGCATCACCTCCCTGTACAGCTCCTTCTGGGAAGAGTCCAGGTGCCCCCATTCCTCTTGGGTAAAGTCTATGGCCACATCCTTGAAGGTCACTGACTCCTGAAACACCAAATACACACGTGATAACCTGGCCAGCCATCACACGGGCGTGGGGGGAGTGGGCAGAACTTGCAAGGAGGGCACTGGAGTGTTCTAATGCCAGTGTATGAGCACCTACTACATGTGGTTCATTTTGTACTAGATTGGAATCCCACAACAGTAACAAAAGTACATATTTGCAATGCAAGTATGCATTTATCTCCAAGTTAAAGAAGAGAAACCTGAAGGCCAAAAGACATGTCCCTGGCCACACAGCTTGGGCTCCACTGCAGGGCTTTGGAACCCCAGGCCAATGGTTTTTCCACAATACCAGGCCACCTCTCGTCCTGTAGCTCAAGGGCCCATTATAATATAACCTTTCCAAGGGAGCTGAAGTGTTTTAGAAACTGCTGAGAATGATGGGAGCTTTCTTTGAAGTTCACTCAAAGAGAAAGTATTAAGAACCTAGTATGCACCAAGCACTGTGCTGGGTGCTGGGCAGACAAAGACAAGAGCAAACCAGACTGTGCCAAAAGAGGCTTGTGCCCCAGTGGAGGAGAAGACAAGCCCACCCCCAGGCCTATATCAAACAAATGTGTTCTGCGAATGTCTGAGGGCTGAGTAAACCAGGAAAGGCTCAGTCATAGAGCTTCCCTGGAGCTGTCCCAAGGAAGGGAGAGAGAATTGTCCAGGACCAGGAATGGCTAGGTCAAAGGCTCAGAGCCAGGACATGGGAGCATCTCGTGGGAGGGCCCACAGGCGGCCAAAGAGCTAGAGCCGGACTGCAGCGCCTGGGAAGTCCTGCTTGAGGAGGCCAGCTTGTGAAAGGCTTGCAGTCACAGACATGTTTCGATGTGCTCCTCAATGCTACACAGAGCCACAGAGAAGAACACGGCCAAGCAAAGTCGCTTTGGCCCCTGAGTGGAGGATGGACTGCAGAGAAGTTTGACACAGTCAAAGTAAGTGGGGACAAGGATGTGAGCCGAGGGGTGGCTACCTGAGTGGACAAAGACTGTGGAGACAGAAATGTCAAGATCTGGCAACTAACTGGATTTGTGAGGGGAAGGAGCAGAGTCAGGAGTCAAGGGTGCCTCCAAAGCTGTGTCTGGCACTGACCCAAAGGGGCAGGGCCCTGGACGCAAAGAGGGAAGTTCAGAAGAGGTCTGGGGAAAAGAAGAAAAAGGAGCTCTCTTCCGGACTGCAGAGGGCTTGTGTTCATCTGCTTAGAGATGAGAGCTAAGCCCACAGTGACTGATGAGAGGAAGGTCAAGGTCACAACCTGGAAGTTCATACCCACGGGCAGGGGATGTGATGGAAGGATGATAAGCCAGCAAAGAAAAGGGAAGAAGTGGTTAGGCAGGCTGGGGAGCCAAAGCTGAACAGAATCCTGAAAATCCAGAAACAGAATATCCAGGAGAAAAAGCAAGCATGTCAAAGGCTGCAGAGAGGTCAAGAAAGAGCCATCGGGTCTCGCTTAATTTAGAAATCAGTGGTACCGTGGGAGAAAACTGTTGGGTATGTGATACAAGCAGCTTACTAAAGGGCTGTGAAGTGAGAGGAAAAGGGAGCAATGAGCAGAGATGGCTTTTCCTAGGAGTTTAAACATGAGAAAAGAAAAATATAGGTTGATAAGTAAAGACAGAATGGAGACAGTCGTTAAGAGACATGCTTATTAAAATCACTTTTATGTTTCACCTCAAATCCAGCAAGCTTGTCAACATGACAAAACATGGAGACGATCAATGTTGGAGGTGCTGTGGGAAGACATTTGCTCTCAACAGCAGGACGGCTGAGAGGACACAGGGGATGTCATCTCATCACACCACCAATCATGGCCAGAGAATTCCTGAGAAGTGTGAACCTGCTGAAACATCCGGGGTCTACATTAGAAAGCGGAAGGCAGGAAGCCTATTTATGAGGCTGCATCCATCTGCCACATAGGGCTGAGGATGGTCCACTTGGATGGCACAGATTGCTGGAACACTAGGGTCAGAGACCAAGAGGAAGACTCATTCTTCCTCATCATCGCACCTGGAAGAAAACCAGCAGCATCTTGAAACAGATGGCTTCCAGTTATTTAACAGGGGCTGCAACTAAATGCAAAAAACAGCCGCCAATAAGCTCTGCGGACACCTGTGTGTGAGCTGACTTGCCTTTTTCCTAGTGCGTTGGAAGCCTTACCACATAATCATTCATTTAGAGAGCATTTGCTACTAGATGACAGAGAGGAGAAATCTTTAAAATATCTAAACATAAGCCCCCAAGACCTAAGAAGGCCCTGACCAACCTGAATTTTTTTCAGTTTAACTGTATTGAAATGAACAATAAAGCTTCCTGTATTTTAAAGAAGCACATTAAAATCAGCTAATATAATTTAAATTTGGTTGTTTGGTTAGATTTTTTTGCATCCTTAAAAGCACTAAATTCAACATTACACATGAATGTGAAATTTAGTTTAGTGAAAAGAGGGACAGAGGAAAGTGGGTGTCTGCCAACAAGTATTAAGCGCTTCCAATGTGTGCCAAGCACTATAAAAAATTCTGTGGATGCAAAGGAAGACAAAAGCACAGTCCCTGACCTTAAGGAGTTCACATTCCAATTCAGAGACAAAATGCAAACATCTACGTATGAAAATGGAGGTAACCTCAGAGAGAAGGTAATAGTAGTAGGAAGATGACTGGAAAAAACTTCTTGCAGAAGGGAGGATTTGAGCTGGGCTTCAAAGGAGACCAAGGAAATGAGCAGGCAGAGTGGAGGTACAAGAGTGTTTGAATAATGGGGAACAGTAGTGAAAAGGCAGTCAGGAGATGGAGGGTCTTGTTCCAGGCATCTAGAAAAGCCAGTGTAGCCAGACCATGGAGTCTGCAGAAAGACTGGAAAGATGGGAGGAGGGTCATTTAGGAAAGGATTCGACGGCCAGTCTTTATTGTCAATCCTGGAGGCCACAGGAGCCACGAGTTGACTGAGTAGGGAGGTGACATGGTGAGTGCTTTCGTAGACTCACTTTGGCAGCTGAGAGGAAGAGGCAGGGGCAGAGAGACCAAGCGGCAGTTTACTGCCATAGTCCAGGCATGATGATGGCCTCCACAAACCTAGAGGCTATTTGGATGGAGAAAGAGGGAAGAAGAAGTGAGGTCCTGTGAAGGTAGAAATGATGAAGCTTGACATGTGGTTAGATACCTGGGGTAAGGAGTCAAGACTAAGACCTAGACTTCAAGCCTGGGGGACTAGGGGAAGGGTGGTCTGCTCATCAGTAAGAGAAAAGCTGGGAAGAGAGGAGGACTGAGGGGGAAAGGCAGTAACTTCAGTTTTGGCCCTAACTGTTTTAAGATATCTAAGGGGACATGGAGCGCAAGTCGTCCAACAGGCAGCTGGTGATGTGGGACTGGAGTTCAGAAGAGACTAAGGCTGGATATGTAAACCTGGGAATTATCTGCAAAGAAATTAATAATAAATCACCAAGTGAGATGGTATAAGGTCAACTCATCATGAGAGATAAGCGTATAAAACAGACCCTTTGGGGACACCCACAGTTAATGGACCCAGCAGATGACTGGGAAGGAGCAGTCAGTCAGGCAGGTAGGAAGAAAATCAGGAGAGCAGTGTCCTAGAAAACCAGAGAGAACCTCAAGGAGAAGAGGGTGGCCAACAGTGTCCAAGGCTGGGAGAGGGCAGAAAGGTGGGGACTGAGAAAAAGCCACTGGATTTAGCAATTAAGAGATCCCTGGTAACTTGGGAGAAAATGGTTTTATCTGGATGAGGACAGAGGCTAGAAGGTTTAGAAGAGAGTGAAAGGACAGGAAGTGAAAGGCACACACCGAAGATGGCCTTCTCAAGTTGAGCTGAAAAGGTGAAGGGGAATAAGGGATGTTAGCCAGTGAGGATGGCTTGATCGAATGGGGATTTTTAAAGGATATGGGAGACGGGGACATTTCTGTCGGCAGCAGAGAAGCTGCTAACAGACAGATAGAAGACTAGAGAGTGGGGATGATGGAGGGGGTGATCTGCTGGAGAAGATGGGATGGAATAGGATCATGTGCACATGTAGCAGGGTTGGTCTTGGCAAAATGGGCCACCTCTTCATGTAAGACAGAGGTAAAGGAAGAGACAGTGGGGGGAGATATGTGGGTGAGGTTTACAAGAGGAAAAGGGGAGAAGGGAGAGCAGCTAGAGATCACCCTCAGTGTGTGTGTGTACACGCGCGAGCGTACGCGCACTCATGTGCATGCATGCACACGTGTGTGGGTGCGTACACTGGAAGTATGAGGCAAGGCCATCTCTTTGGGAAGGAGGGAGTGCTGGAGGCAGCCCCTGTGGTGGGTAGAAAGGAACCTGAGGGTGGAGGAGCTAGTATAAAAGGATTGTCTTGCTGCAGGAGGGCTGAGTTGTGATTATTTCACACATCTGGATTGGACCCGGTCAGTAGGGTATGGTAACTCTCTGAAGCTCCATTCAGGAGTAGGTGGGTAGGAACAAAGGAGGTGTGTGCTAACAGCAGCAGCGCAGTTTGGCCAGATGGACAAGAGGACAAGGGATCTGAGTGCAGATGATGACAGAGAGCTGAAACAATTCACCAAGGGCTCTAACTACAGAAGGAAGGCGAGCACAGCCAGTGCAGGGGCGATGGCCTAGGCAAGAACAAAAGGGCTGAGGAGCTCCCAGGGACAACCGAGAAGAGTAAGGGGCAGGGTGGAAGGAGGAAAGGTGCCCAGATAGAGGAATTTCAGAGTTCCCTGCTTTCAAGCTCATACTGGGGGGTGGGGGAAGGGGCGGCAGCACGCCCTTTGTACGGCTGAGGTGAGGCGGAGATCACGGGACCACGGGACGTAAGCAGAACGAGGAGCCTGGACATCAGAACGCCCGAGGGGCTAGGTACATGTATGTTAAACGCAGTAACAGCTACTATCCCTGCAGCATTTTAAGGTCTGCAAAACGCTTCACAAATGCTCCCTCATTTGATCCACACGAGGACCCTGACAGGGAGGTGCTATAATGACTACTATTTCACAGATGAGAAAACTGACGTACACAGGGGTAAGTGACTTGCCCAGGGACACACAGCTAGGAAGCGTCAGAGGCTGGATTTGAACTCAGGTCTTCCTGACCCCAGGCCCAGGGCCCTACCCACTGAACGGCCAAACGCCTCTAACATCAGTAGATAACGACATAATATAAAAGAGTAAGGAACAGGTTTCTGGAAGGGAAATGGGGTCAAGGCCCTTGTCTGCTGCTTACTATCCAGGTGACATTTGGAAATTCTCAATTTACTCAGTCCCCTCTTGTGTAAAAGGAGAGGACAAGAGATGGTCCCAGAGATCCCCTCTGCCCTAAACTGGGTCACAAGATACGGGCATGTCTGAGACGCCGTGCGGGAAAAGAAGCCCTCTCACCTGGCAGGCCCCGGCCGTCAGGAGCACAGGGGCCATCCCGGGCTCCTCCGACCTCCTTCTTCTTTAAAAGGCAGAGCTGGAGAGAAAAGAGAAGCCCCAGTTAGGCAAACACAGAACCTGCTTGGCGGCTCCACACCTCCTACATTAGGGAGCTCCAGGGGCACTTGCAGCTGAAATAAACAGTAAGCACCTACTCTATGTTCATCCACCTGACACTGCGCTCTAACCTGCGGCTCCAAGCAGCTGCACCTGGCAAACTGAGGCAGCAGACGGGCTAAACCAGGCCGACACAGGCCAAAGCCCATCGGTGAGTTGGGGGTGCAGCAGCGTGTGAAGACTTCCCTCGGTGAAATAGGCAGATGAGAACACCAGGTTCTAAAGGCCATGAAGGAGTCTGAAGGAGGTGCCGTGGGGCGCCAGGGTCATCCACTGCATCCCAAGCCATGGCCAGCTGTCTTGGCTTCTGTCATGCCACTGGACTTCAGTGATTCAGTGAGAGGGAAGGAGGCGAGGACTCTGAGCAGCTCTGCCTCCCTTCAGTCCAGCTGGCCCAGGAGTCCCATCACCCACCGTGTCACTGGACCTCTTTCAACGTGAAGGACAAATACCCCACTGTGTGCATGGCCACGTGTGAGCCGCTGGCAACACCAGAACAGACACAAAACACGCCCTGCCTTCAAGGTCATGCTGGGGTGGGGGGTGGGGGGGCGGGGCGGGCAGCACACCCAAGCTCCAAACATTCATTAGGCACCTGCTGTTCACTGAGCACCGTGCTCAGCGATGGGGTACAGAGAAGGGGCGATGTCCCTGCCTTCGGCGAGATCGCAATGTCCTTATAGCAGGAGACGTCTCTGGACAGCCCTCCATCTCTGGGTCCATAGCTTGCTTGTGACCCCGCACCCCAACCCCAGACTGGGAGCTCCCCCGGGGCAGGACGGTCTTTGCATCTTTGCGCATCCCCAGCACTTAGCCACTGCCTGGCACACAGCAGGCGCTTCATAAATACTAGCTGGCGAATGGGCCACCCAAGAAGAGTCTTCCTGGACGCCTGGGCGGGCTCGGGCGTTAAACTGAGGGGCAGAGCAGGCAGGACGCGGAGCTCAAAGGAGAGGGGGGCGCGATCAGCACAGCGGAAGGAAAGCAGAACACTTTGAGCAGGGAGCGCAGAGTGGGACTAACAAGGAGGGAGTGCTGGGAGGGGCAGCAGGACTCAGGGGGATGGGCCAAGCAGAGCCCAAGGAGGAGCACTAGCTGCCCCTGATTGGTTACCTGGCCCCGACCCGCCCCTGCGGATGACCAATGAGCGTCTCCGCTCGGAGAAGGGGCGGGGCGTTACTCCAAATTGCGCAAGCGCGCCTCCAACCCTCGCCCTCCTGCAGAGTTCCGCAGCCTGGGCCAGGCGCCAGGGTCGCATCTCCTCCCCTGCCCCCTCGGACCCCTGCCCCAACTCACTCTGGCCCGAGACCCGGGACTCAGGACTCGGACCCTGGTGGCGGCAGCCGAGGGCGAAACGGAGTAGAGGCGGCCCAGGCGCACGCCCAAGACTGAGGAGCAAAAGGCGCTACAATACGCGCGAGACGCGCGCAAGTGACGCATGACCTGGAGGACCGGAAGTGTCCGCGAACATGAGCACAGGAAATGACGTTTCGAAAGCAGGAAGTCACCTCTCTGCTTTCTTGCCTGGAGGGTTGGGGCACCCTCCCTGCCCTCCGCCTTTCCCCCAGCCTGTGTACTGGAGAGTGAAAGCTTTTAAGACTGTAATCCCACTTTCTAGGAGTGGGGGTGTATGTGAAAGGAGAAGTCAGGGAACTTGAACTGAAATTGAGCTGTTTCCTATGTCCAGAACGTCACATTTGCTCTGGAAATGAATGACTCCCGGGGGAGAGAATGCCCGAGGTCCGGAAGGAATCCTTGAGCGCGCCCCCTGCTGTCCGGAGGAATGCCAGGTCTTAAACTCTCCATCCCTGGGCGTATAAACATTGGCCAGTGTGTGGTCGAAAAACAGGATGGGGAGAAAGGTTCTGCAGGATTTAGAGGGATGTATGTGGTTCCAATTTTTAAGAAAAAGAACAGGGTCTGCAAAGTGCGAGCCAATGAGGTGTATATTGATTACTGGGAGAATTCTAAATTGGAGCCTTCACGCAGTAGTTGTTGAACATTTAGAAAGGAAAGGAGTGATTACAAAGAGCCACCCTGACTTCTTGTAAAAGGAGTCTTTGGATGTTAGAAACATACTCACATTGTCTAGGAATAAACAAGACTCCTTGGGAAGTCAGGAACTGTTTTAATTATAATTTAAATTTATTCCCCCTGAGTAAATGGGTACCTCCCCTGAACAGAGTACTGGAGAAAGTACAAAGGACTCAGATGGAAGCCAGTCCTTTAATAGACCCTCACTTTAAATCTACCACCATGCTCTTCATTGGCCATATACAACCCCTGACTGCCCATGTCATGCCCTCCTCAAATGGCTCATTTAAGCATGCATACAAGCCTGCAACCTTTCACCTGACTGACCTGAGGCCTGGTTTCTGCTAAAGCTGGGGTGGGTGGGGGGTAGAGTACACCTTCAATTCTGTGGAAACAAAACTTCTCCCATTTCTTACGTTGGAGAACAGGTATGGCTGGCCCCAGAGCACCTATGGACCTTCTCACGGACAGTCTGTGTTTTGTGGAGACTTAAATTCAGCTGTTAGCAAGGGAGTTCCAACCTGTGATAGAAAATGGAGAGACAATAATGTGCTCAGAAGAAACATAAACACAGAGAAGAATGTAATGAGGCAGAGCCAGGAAGTGGCTCTTCAGGAGATGGAAGGCCAGAGAAAGGAAACACCAAAACCTAGATCTGTAGTAGCACATCTGAGTGCTCCTAACAAAAAATAAAATAAATGTAAATGTAGAATTCATTGGGCATATGAATGCTAGTAAATCAAGTACTGGGGGTTAATTACTATATTTGACTGAGGTAGTTGACAAAAGAATACTTGAAAATATATGAAAGAAAAACTAAAGCAAAAAAAGAGAAACTTGTACTTGTCATGACCTTAAATATAAATCAAGAAGGATACAAAGGTAAAATAGTACAAGTGGACTGTCCCTACTTGGAAAATGAAAAAGAAGCACTTCACAATTCTAGGTGCCTCTGAACCCAAGAATTTTGTTATCAATAGGATTGGTGGTACTTCTCAAGGTGTTGTAGTTGTGCTAGTTATTTCTCACCAGAAAGGGTGAAAGGACAGACAAAAAAGGGCAGAAAAAAGAACATGCCATGTTGGTTAAAAAAAACAGCAGGTATAGAACACTTAATAGCATTTATTAATAATATGATCCAGCAGTAAATTGGAATGGTGGAATATATGAAGAATGTTTAAAAAAAAAAAAGGTTGTTTTTGGGAAAAGTTGGTTTCAGTCCCAAAAAGGACATTCATTTCATGGCCTGCTCTGGATTGACTGGTGCAAATCTTAAAGAGAAATGATACTTTTGTACTTGGCATATTAGGGTACCATTTATTACATAACTGGAAAATTTGCCAAACTTCGCCATATCAGTTGATGGACCAATCAACCTGCCATTTGTGGAGAAATGAAAAAAAATTATGGGCACTGCAGCCTTGGGAAAGCTGAAATTTAATGGAAATAAATGTAAAGGCTTACTCTCAGGTTAAATAAAAGTCTTTAAAAGCACACAATTCACCAGGTATACTCTCCCAGGGCTGTACAGAGAGACTTTCTCCTTTTTCTCAAATGTCTTAAAGTGCATCTTAATACAACTCAAGAGCACATTAGCTTTTCTGACTGCCATATCACATGGCCCATCTTCCAGTCCACTGAAACCTCTAGATCTTTTTCAGATAAACTGTTGTTTAACCAAGCTAGGAGCATCTAGGTGGTACAATAGAGTGCCAGGACTAGATTCAGGAAGACTCATCTTCCTGAGTTCAAATCTGGCCTCAGACACTTACTAGCTGACCCAAGGCAAGTCACTTAACTCTCTTTGCCTCAATTTCCTCATGTCTAAAATGAGCTGGAGAAGGGAATGACTGACCACTCCAGTATCTCTGCCAAGAAAACCCCAAATGGGATGATGAAGAGTTGGACGTGATTAAAAAAGTGACTGAACAACAACAAATCTTGCCTTCCTGTGCTTCTGAAGACCTTTGTTTAACATAAGTGTATGACTTTATATTTTTTCCCTTTAAACTACATCTTGAGCCAGTCAATATCAATTGAGATCCTGTTTGCCAGTTCGTTAACTCTCCTTCCTAGTATTGTATCTTCTGTAAATTTAATAAGTGTGAGAAACATACTTAGTCTAGGAAGAAACAATCCTTGTTGGAAAGCCAGGAAGTTTTTCATTTATTTAACACTTCTTCTTTCTGAATAAATGGGTAGCTCCCTTAATGGAGTACAGTTTGTTCAGACAAATGCCAACCTTTTTATCCTGTCCCCAGTTCAGATTTCCAGCCTGCCTCTTATTGGTTGGGCACATCAGAGTTCACAATCTGAAAAATACCTAGACACACCCCCACCATGGGTCTCCACTCCTGTTTACATTTAGATTTTCAAAGAAATCCCCCTATAGAGAAGAGGCCTATCCAGGATGTTTCAAGCTTCCTTCACCATTAACATAAGAAGATTAATGAAATTCTCTGGCATTTGAAGTTTGTGGAGTCTATCTAAAGTACCAGGAAGGAGTTGCTAGCCCATAGATATACAAATAAGCAGGCATCCACATCCTTGTCCCAGTTAACTGTTAATCAACATTCCAAGATTTTCTGATCCATTTGTTTTCCTGTGATCCCTACCAAATATAAGATTTTCTGGCCTATGACATTTTCTGTGGAAACAAAAGTTCAGTTCATTTCTTACAATAAACATGCCATTTTTGCATTTATAAGTACTGTTTGAATCCAGGCATATAAATAATTCCTATCTAATTGTACTATTGTCTAGTCAGTTTTAGTTTTGTCTTCATCTTTGCAATGGGAATAGTATGAGATTCTTCCTCAAATGCTTCTCTAAAATCAAGATAAACTTGTGTCCGTCGTCTCCCTGATCTCACAGTTTAGTAACTTTGTCTAAAAGGGAACTAGTCTAGCTCTCATGATCTTTGCTTGATGATGGTACACTGGCTCTTTGGGACCAATACCTCTGTTTCTGTATGACTGCTAAACAAGTCTTTGATAATTGTCTCTAACAGTAATTTATAATAGAGATAATTATCTCTAACAGTAACTTATGATAGAGATAATTATCTCTAACAGTAACATAACTGTATTGCAGTTATGGGGTATAGCTGTGTAGCAGGAGTGGTGAACCTGCAGCCTTAAGGCCACATGTGGCCTTAGTTAAGTTTAAAATTAATAAAGATTTTTTTTCATTTTATGAAATTATTCAGTACATAGTAGTTAGATTTTTACAAAATAAGGTACATTTTTTTAAGTCTATCTAATTGAAGGCTGCCAAGCTCACAGAAATATTATAGCCAAATTCTAGACCTGCCAGATCAAGGAGGAAATACTGCAAGGAGCCAAAAAGAAACAATTCAAATATTGTGGTGCCACATTGAGGATAACACAAGATTTAGCAGATTCTACATCAAAGGATTGGATGGCTTGGAATGTGATATTCCAGTGGGCAAAAGAGCTAGGATTACAACTAAGAATCACCTACCCAGCAAAACTGAGTATAATCCTTCAGCAGGGGAAATGGACATTCAGTGAGATAGAGGATTTTCAAGCATTCCTGATGAAAAGACCAGAGCTGAATAGAAAATTTGGCTTCAAATACAAAATGCAAAAGAAGCATACAAAGGTAAATAGGACAGAGAAATCCTAGGGATCTGATAAAGTGAAACTTTATATTCATACATGGAAAAATGATATTTATTACTCTAAAAACTTTCTTATTATTATGGCATTTAGAAGGAGTATACATAGACAGAAAGCAGAAGTGAGTTGAATGTGGTATATCATTATCTAAATAAATAAAATTAAGGGATGTTAGAGTGCACTGGGAGAAAGGGAAAGGGAGAGGTAGAATGCGATAAATTATCTGACATAAAAGAGGCTTGAAAGAGATTTTACGGTGGAGGGAAAATGGGGTAAGTGGGGAGAGGAGCACAGGAACCTTACTCTCATTGGAATTGGCTCAAGGGGAATAATATGTGCACTCAGTTGAGTGTAGAAATCTGTCTTATTATAAGGAAAGTAGGAAGAGAAAGTAATAAGAGAAATGGGGGAGCTGATAAAAGGGAAGTCAGTTTGGGCAACATAAAAGAAGCAAAACACTTAGGAACAGACAGGTAAAAGGAGAGAGAGAAAGTAGGATAAACAAGGAGAAAATAGGGTGGAGTAGAAGACATAGTTGGCAATCATCAATGGGGAAAAAAATTCATAGTGAGTTTCTCTGATAAAGAATTTATTTCTCAAACATGGAAAAACAAGTCAAATTTATAGAAATAGGAGCCATTCCTCAGTTGATTAATGGTCAAGGGATATGAACAGGCAGTTTTCAGATAAAGTAATCAAAGGTGTCTGTGATCATATAAAAATGTTCTAAATCACTATTGTTGAGAGACATGTATCTTAAAACAGCTCTGAGCTACTATCTCACCCCTGTCAGATTGGCTAATATGATAGAAAAGGAAAATGACAAGTGTTTGAGGGGATGTAGGAAAATTAAAACACCAATGTATTACTGGTGAAGTTATATACTGATCCAACCATTCTGGAGAGCAATTTGGCACTATGCCCAAAGGGCTTTAAAACCTTGCATACCCTTTGACCAAGCAATACCATTACTAGGTCTATATCCCCAAGAGATAAAAAAAAAGGAAAAAGGACCTATGTGTACAAAAATATTTATAGGAGCTCTTTTAATGGTGGCAAAGAATTGGAAATTGAGGGGATGTTCATCAATTCAGGAATGGCTGAACAAGTTGTTCTATATGGTTGTGGTGGAATAATACTGTGCTTTAAGAAATGATGAGGAGGATGCTCTCAAAAAACAGGGAAATATTTACATGAACTGATACAAAGTGAATTAGCAGAACCAGGAGAACATTGTACACAGTTACAGCAACATTGTATGATAATCTACTATGACTAACTTAGCTATTCTAGGTAATGCAGTAATCTGAGACAATTCTGTAGCACTTATGATGAGGAATGCTGTCCATCTCCAGAAAGAGAGAACTGGTGAACTTGAATGCAGATCAAAGATACCTTTTTAAAAAAACACTTTATTTTTCTTACAGTTTTTTTGCTTGTGTTTTCTTTCACAGAATGGCTTACATGGAAATGTATTTTGAATGACTACACATGTATAACCTATGTCAAATTACCTGCCTTCTCAATGGGGGGGGGGGAGCAAAGTGAGGGAGAGATTTCAGAACTCAACATTTGAAAACATAGATTGTTAAAATTGTTTTGCATACAATTGGGGAAATTAAATATTACATAAGAAAAACATCACAAAAAAGTTGTAGTCTCCTGGATTTCCTCATAAGGATACCTCTTAACAAAGGATTATCCCACCCACGTTTATCTAGTCAGTATGAGTTTCTAATGAACACTTGCTAAAATCTGAGTTGGTGGATGAACACATTTCATGGGTATCTTGCAGTCAAAAGCCCTAGACCAACAAGTCTCAGTGATTCCTCTTGAATCAAAATTTGTCTAGTTGCCTTAGAATCTTTAGTTCACATTTTTTGGTAGCCATGCTTTATTAGTTGGTATATAGACTTCTAAAGACATGTGCTTTTGTTGTTGTTGCTGTTGTTTTACCAAATCATATAATTCCATGTACTGCTGATCCAGATTGGACTTGCTGCTCCAGTTTCTTTTTTAGCTGTTTGTGAACATTTTACCCACTCTTCTTTTTTATTTTGAGACTATTGTTCAGATTTGTGAAGTTCCAAACAAACTTTCCAGCCCTCATCACATTCTATCCTTGAGTTAGCATTCTGTCTCGTCTCATTTTCAAACAACTTTTGTAAATACAAATCCCATTATCGTGGCACTTTGTTAAATATATGAACTTTCAGTTTGCCTCTATTCCAAAGCCCCTTCAGCTCTTAAGAAACCTGTGTCCTGAAGGTGTCATTTCTAGCCCAGAGATTTATTCCAGCACTACACTTTACTATTCATACTTCAGGGATTGCCAGCTGTATGGAATGGTTAGGAGATTTAAATTCCACTTGACTCTGTGAAGAATGCAATAGAATCTTATCTGGCTTGACACATCAACACCTTCATAGGTAGGTACTGAAGTGAGGCCTACAAAGGAAAAGGGGATTATCCATCCCAGTACATGTCTGTAATAAAGGTGAGTAGAAGGGCAGAAGATAAGGGAGCTAGATCCAGAATCTGGGTTACCTGGACATATTGCATTATTTTCAATCATAGCTAGTTTTAGAACTTGGGTCCCCATCAAGAAGTAACAGCAGACCCAAAGGTTAATGTCTAGATATAAGCATGGCCCCTCTAGGATCCAACTCTAATCATATATTTTTTTTTTCTGGTAGTTCTGTGAGCCTCAATGAACCCTGAGTTTCTCATGCATTTCAATGTTTTGTTCTCCATTTCCAAGTACCTCTCAGCAAGAACAAAGCCAGCAGCCTCAGTAGTCCTGGCAGACAAAAGGTGTGTAATTCCTAATAGTTTTTATATTAAAAAATCCAATGTGCTTCTAGATCTTTCCTTCCAATAGTCTGTATTGTACATGGATGGGAATGTGAGCTAAGCATGACTAGGTCCAGTTAGAAAAGCCAAATGGGCCTAGAAGTCCTTCATTACCAAGGCCGAGACTAGACTTTAATAACAGGCCTCATCTTATGATTTTGACCAAGGTTTTTTCATGGCACAATATCCCATACTCTTAATGTCAACCTGAGATTGCAGATTTCTAGTGGATAGACCAGTGGATAGAACATATTAACTCAAACTCCAAACATTCTTTTGTCAATGGCTTTATCTACCTCTTGGTCAAATAAATAGATGCTGTGAAAGTTCCAGAAGAAATTTTTTTAAAAAACAGCCAATAAGAAAAACAAATGCAGATTCTTCCATCCCTGTTTACTAAGAGACTAAAAAGAATATATACTAGTTAGGTATCCTGAATCTCCTTCCAAGCCATGTCATTGCTGTCCAAGCAGAGAAGCCATGGGGTCATCTGGCCTCTGGTGTTTCATGGTGTATCCTCCATTTCCTATTCTGTAGGCTCTTGGGTTTTATACATGCTATTGCAGGGCCTCTTCCTCTCAGAATCTTGTCATGGAGGAGGTAGGCCTCATCAGCATTTAATGCCTTTTTTCAGTTTTTCATGTTTTTTCTTTTCTTCACCTTCTTTGTCTTATTAACTTTTCTTGTGTTTCTTTTTCTTCTCTTTATGTTTCTCTTGATGAAGCTCCCTCAGAATTTTTAGTCTGCTCATTTGATCTTCCATAGCATTTTTAGGAATATATTCATCTGCATTAGCAATTTCCTTCCTAATTTCTCCAGTGCGGTAGGAAAACTTGACATTGGACTTAAAGGAAGCCAGAGAGTGTAATATCAATTAAATTGGGTGTCTTCGATTGAGCCTTACTAGATGCTAAGCCCCAGGCCCCAAACCCCTATCTATTAGGTGCTAAGCCTATGTGGGTGTGAATTGGTAACTAAGGTGGGGCTCCAGGTGGGGCCAATGAAAGGAGGTGCTAACACCAGAGCCAATCATAGGAGCCTAAGTTCTGGTTGCTCAGATGACCTTTGATGATGTCTGAAACTTTATAAAAAGGGAGAACAGAGCTATTTGCTTAAGGCTCTCACTCCTAGAGGCATGGGACTCTGAGCAGCCACTTTAAGGCCCTTCCGCCTGAACTCAGATGTTGATGGTTGTCTTGGTCACTACGAACTGTATTTGGTCTGTTGATGTTTGGAATTTGTTTGTATTTCCTCTGAAGTTCAGGGTGCTGGCTTTTTCCCCTGAACTAAGTGAATGGTGTTTGTATTCTGAATTAAAGTAAGATTGTTAACCCCTTAACATTGCTTTCCTTGGTAAAGGAGATCGAAAGAACCTGGGCTCCCAGTGTTCTGTGAGCTGGTTGTTGTTGGTTTTACACCCCCACAGCAGCTACTAGCTGGATTGTTACAACAGAGAGTCAGCAGATGAAGCAGAAGAGGGACAGTGTACCAGACATGGAAATTAACCAGAGATAATGCCTGGACCTGAAAGATGAAGTATTTGTTTGTGGAACAGCTAGGAAGCTAGTGTCACTGGATCAAACAATATGTGTTGGGCAGTAAGATGTTGTATTGTTAATGTATTTTTTACTTGATGGGAAGATCTTTCCCATCCATTAATAGGCCCACGTGACCTGCTTGAGTCACATGAAAGCCTGAGTCACATGAGCCTGGGTCATGAGGGTTGTGATGCCAGAGGTTAGCATTTTGCTTTGAGACTCACTCATGGGAAGAGTGTCTGTATGATATAGCCAAATGAGACTTTGGGTAGCCATTAAGGATCTCTGGATTTGAAAAACCCAGATGTTGGTGCTTCTCTCTCTGGTAACTATGTATGTATTGCATTTGGTCAGACAGTTAGAAGCCCTGTCTGTTGATTTGTGTTATTTGCTCTATTTATATAATTTCTGTTTTCAATTTCTGTTTGTATTTTTCTCTGAAGTTCAGGGTGCTGACTTTTCCCTTGAACTAAGTGAATTTTATATATATATACACACACACACACACACACACACACACATATATACATATATAATATATGTATGTATATATATGTATATGTATATGTATATGTGTATGTGTTTGATTAAAGTAAGATTGTTGACCCCTTTAAAGTTGCTTTCCTTTAGAAAAGCAGATCAAAGAACCTGTGCTAGCAGTCCTCCTGTGTGCTGGTGTTATTAGTTTTACACCCCCACAGCAGCTGCAAGCAACACTGCTGTTACAGATGTAAGGAAACTGGGAAGGTAGATGGGGTCTAGGTGATGAAGGGCTTTTCATGTAAAATAAGTCAATAAGGTGCTATGGAAATTTGTTGAGCGGGGGGTGACATGACCAGACCTACACTTTAGGAAAATCATATTAGTGGATGGGTGGAGGATCTATTAGGGTAGGGAGATACTTGAGGCTGGTAGACTCCTCATCAGGCCATTGGAATAGTTCAGGTGTGAGGTGAAGAGGACCTACACCAAGGTAGCAGCAATGTCAGAGGAGAGAAGAGGAACATCTAAGACAGATGGTGTAGAGGTGAAACCTACAGACCTCGGCAACAGATAGGCTATTGAGGAGTGAGAGATAGTGAAGAATCCGGGAATGACTCTAGGTTGGGAGACTGAAGGATTAGGAGGATGGTGTTGTCCTCTATAGTAATAGTAAAGGTAGGAGGGTTTAGGGGGAAAGCTGTATTTTTGATGTATTGAGTTTAAGATTTCTACTGGATATCCACTTCAATATGTCTGAAAGGCAGTTGGACATGTAAGATTAGAGGCCTGCAGGGTCTGGGGCAGTAAAGGTATATTTGAGAATCATTGGCATGGTATGGCTATATTTTGGATGCATAGGAAGCTGTCATTGTCATGAAAGCTGGGAATTATAGATGAGGATTTTGTTCAGGCACCAGTCCTAGGTGGGCTCTGAGGCCTCTTTTTTTTCCTTTTAGATTCAGCGATTTTTTAATCCTGAGCATGAGGAGAGAGTGAACTTACGAGCACATCCACGGAAAAGATGACCCTTACCTCAGAAAAGTCAGTGGACATCATGACATTCAGCCTTTCAAGCTCTCATCGAAGTTGCCCTTACTTTAAGTATTTGATCTTGTCTGTTCATAACAAAATATGATGATACAAGGCTTACTAGCTCCAGCATCCTGCAGGCCCCTTGCTGACATAGGGAAACATAAACCATTCCATAAGTACTCATGTCTAATTGACTCTGTAGGAAGCTGGGAGGAAGATCACAAAACACGTTTTTGGCTTGTTTGTTTGTTTTTTCCACTTGTTTTTCACTTGGATGCAAAGACACAGGTGGAGATGCACCAAGTAGGAAAAGTCCCCACAGCTCTTCATGGACACAGATATCCCTATGAAAGCAGAGAGTAAAAAGGAGGGGCCCTGACAATGCCTAATCAAAAGTATAATAAGAAAGTGTTTTCTAAGAGCAAGGAAATCCTTGTAAATACCCCTTTTATCTTACAGCATTGTCCTTGTACTGGACGTAGGCCTGACTAATGTCTCTTTCTGTTTGGAGTGAGGATCCAAGTCTCAACTTCCACACATAGACTCTACACTTCCGATGTTAGACAGTTTTCCAGCAGTCCATGACTCAAGCAGCTGACTTTTTCCTAGCTAGTCTAAGCTTTCTTCAGGATTAGTCAAGGCTTTTCAGGAAGATGCGGCCTCTTATTCAGAGAAAGATTTTCCTGCTGCTTTCTGCCCCCCTCTTATTATTTTACCTGCAGATCCCTGCCTGTGGGTCCATGTCAGAGAAGCAATCTTGTTCCTCATAAACCAGCCTTAACCTCTCTAAAGATGGGGATTGGGAGCTTTGTCTCATTGTATTCAGTTACAATGAGAAAAGACCTAGGAACATTTGAAAGTCAACCTGAAAAATTCTGTAGGGATTATAGGTAAGTATCTGTCTGGCTGGCTGTCTGTGAAAAGTTTCGGCATTAAAATGGGTATCAAAAGAAGTGGTAGAAAGGTTTGCTGATCCTGATCACTACCTGATGATCCTTGGCATTCTCTCACACTCTATTCTTTGAAATTTGTGCATTATAATCAGTTTCCATCAATCTAAATGTTTGTTTTTCAAAACTCAGCAGAGGAAATATTCTTTCTCTTATTCAATCCTCTTCTCTCAAAGGGATCATACCTAGGATGCCTAGTTCTTGGAAACTTCAAAAATGAAGGCTGCTAGAATGCTTAGCCCTTTATCCTTCTGTCCCACATATATTGGACATTGGTGGTCAAACTGACACCATGTTTCTAATGTGAGTCACAATTCCCTCAGAACCCTGCATTCTCACCCTGCAGTAGCTCCTGAGCCCTTTGTCCTCTGTTTCATCCTTCATTCTCAAAGAGGACCAAAATGACATCACAATGCGAGAGTCAAGTTTCAGTGTGTTGGACTGTAGCTGATCAGACCAATAGGATCTTGGAATCTTCTATCACAGGTCAGGCACAAATAGTCCATGTGAACATTTGGGGTGGATTCTCTAAATTTGTGCATCTTTCATTTCTTTTAGCTATTTTAGTTCTGCTTTGCTCAAAGAGCACAGCACCTTCTCTAATGCAGAGTTACTACTGTTGAGAACTCTGATCTTATGGAGAGGGTGAGGATGTTTTACTCTTAGGAATGACAATTCCCATATATACTAGAGTTTCTCATGAATGCTACCTATTGAGACATTAGAAGTGAGGGGGACCATTAAGGGAGATAAGGTGAATGTGGTACTTCTTGCCTCTTCTACCCTACCATCAGTAGAACATAAACTGTAGTGCTGAATTTACCTTACTATATCTCTCTCTTTGTCTTGGTGCCATGATGTGGGTGCAACTTAGAAAGCTTCCTATTCCTTGAACGAGACTCTATGCAATTAAGTTTGCATAGAAATCTTTCTAATTCCTTCCATCGATATAGCCATCCTTCCAGGTCTATAAGGCCCTCCATGAAGTATCGCCTTGTGGCTATAGTAGATAGAGATCTCCCCTCGTTTGAAATGCCTTGAACTCAGGGCATCACTCAGGTGCCATTTTTTCTTCACTCCCTTTTTTTCAGTTATGTGAGCATGCCTAGGTAGTGCAGTGGATAGAACACTGTACCTGGAATCTAGAAGAACTGAATTCAAAGCCTGATTCATACATATTAGTTGAGTGATGCCAGGCAATTTATTTAACTTCTTTGGGTTTTCTTGGCAAAGATACTGGATTGGCATTTCCTTCTCCGACTCATTTCACAGATGAGGAAACTGAAGCAAACAGAATTAAGTGGTTTTCCCAGGATCAAAAAAATAGTAAGTGTCTAAAGTCAGATTTAAATTCAGGACCATAATTCTTCCTGACTCCAGGCCTAGTGCTTTAGCCACTGTGCCGCATAGCTAGGACAGCCATAAAATAGACAAAATAATAGGTACTATTAGCTAGATAATATATTAGCTACTATATGCTGGCTGCAATAGCTAAATAGTAATAAGTGCTGTAGAGTTTGTTGTGATTATCAAATGAGGTGTTTCTATGGTGCTTTTCAAACCTTGGAGTGATATATGAAGATTTAATATTATTATGTTATGTCAGCTCTATCTTATAAGTCCTGTAAGGACAGGACATTTTTGGATCCTCTATAGAAATATTGTCTTGTCATCAAGTATTTTGGCGGGGGGATCAATTTTGAAAATAGGCTGAACCAAGTGTCTGGTGAGTCCTCTTTCAACTCTAAAACTTTAAGATTCTTCAAGGGTAGTACTTAGTAACTGTTGAATAAATAATTGAGTCAATGACTCTGAAAGGTAGGACCACATTAGGAACTTGAAGTAAATAGTCCCCCAAATGCCTAGAATCCCATGAACAAGTAGAATGAGGGAGGCTGTTATTAACATATGCAAAATGAGCTGAAGCCTTTAGATATGACCTTCAAAGCAATGTATGCATGACTCTATCATTGGCCCAGAATCAGAAGTAACAGAAGTAACAGGGTTCCAAGAGCTGGAGACACAGTGCATGAAGGCTCTATTTTCAGACCTTGTTAGTAGTTTGTGACTCTTTCGCCATTAGGTGGTTGTACAACAATTACCAGCAGGCTCTGACTCTCGTATTTGCAATGGATGAGATCAACAGGGAACCCCAATCTGTTGCACAACATTTCCCTGGGATTCTAGCTCTACAATGCCTACCACAGTGATGAGAAAACCTTAGAGAGCTCCCTGTGGTCGTTGTCTGGGCAGGCCCTGTTCATTCTTAACTACAGCTGCTGAGGGCAAGACAAGTCTGTGGCTGTCATTGGAGGGGCCGTGACAGCCATGGAAACCTCACTTGAGCTCTACAGGATTCCCCAGGTGGGGACCCTCACAACTTCTCAGGTTTTCGTCAGGCTAGTGAGGGGTGGTTTGGTGTTATGGACAGAAAATTGGCCTCAGACTAAGGAAACCTGGATTCCTAGTTTCCTGCCTCTGCCACCCATAAGGTATGAGATCCTAAGAAAATCACCAAATGTCTCAATAATCTAAGCAACATTCTAAGACATTAAGTTTCAGAGGAGAGGATTTGCATTAAAGAGGAATTGTCTTATCGGAAGAATGTCCTATACCAGTGAAATCATGTGAAATCACTCTCATGTGGGAAAATGCTGTTTTACTCCAGAGAGAAGGAACTCTGAATGGAAATTAAACATACCTTTTCACTCTCTTTATTTTTATTGTTTTATTTTATTTGTATTTCCTTTGAAAACAAAGCTAATATGAAAATGTTTTCCATGACTTTACATGAATAATTAATGTCAAATTTCTTGCTTTCTCAAGGAGGGAGTAAGGGCACAAAGAAGTGAGTGAATTTGGAATTCAAAATTTAAATATATATATATATATATATATAAGTTTTACATGTAATTGGGAAATATTTAATGAAATAAAAATATTTTTTAAAAGAGATCATGGATATCTTTGGGAAGAGGAATTAGAGTTGAATGATGAGGTCAGAAGCCAGATTCCAGAAGAGACAGAAGGTACCTTTTTCAAATAGTTTATTATTAAAGGGTAGAAGAGATAAAGGCTAATATCTAGTATATAATATCTATCTAATGACATTAGTAAGAAGAAGGTCTACGTTTTCTTCTGAAACTGGGCATATGAAGTAATGAAAAGTAAAGAGGCAGACAAGTTCTTCAGCTGAGAGGGTAAGGGTAAGTGAGGGAGGGATGAGAAAAGGACAGCTCTTGGAACAGGTGTTGTGGTAGATGGGATAGAGAATCAATTAGAAAGAAGTAAAATGATTGCCCTATACACTGAATACATAACTAGAACTAGGCAACAAAACTTTGAGGTGCACCTAGTTAGCAAAGTTTCATGACTTCCTTGAAGCTTGTGGAGCTATGCATTAGTTCTGACTGGGAGAGTCATATCTGAAGTTTGCAAGACGTGATTATTTATAGTATAAGTAATGCAAGAGCAGTAGATAATGTAGAAATATTTCTTACTGAAAGGGTCAAGATTTAGAAGGAAAGAGAGTGTAAGGAATATATGTATATATATATGTATATATATATATGTGTGTGTGTATATATATATTATAGCTGCACTGTGATTCAGTTCAATCTGTGCCATGTTTTGAGATGCCCTTGCGTTGTAGCCCTCCCCCAACCAATGTTGGACAGGTAGATACCACAGTAGGAAGAAGTAGATAGAGATCTTTCTACTTTTCATCCTGATTTCCTCATTTCCCAAAAGACAATGATGGCTCAAAATATGGGAGGTGAGGGAAAAGTCATTCTTGTAATCATGGTCTAGTCACATGGCATTGAGAGATTTTCCTTTTTCTGGCCCTCCCTGCACTGGTGAAGGAGAGGAAGAAACTTGAGAATCTATGGGTGGGTGCGGGGTGTGGGTAGGGTCCACAGTAGAAGGAAAAAGGCACTCAGCTCTTCAAGAGGAACCAGGTGATGCCCTGTGTTTCTTTCCTTTTTGCCACATTAGACTAGTTGATTTTTTCTCACTGGTCAGGAAGACAGATGCCCAATGCCCTGCAATTCCAATGCTTTCTTGATGAGTGTCAGTAGCCTCCCATACCAGAAAGATGTCATCTCCAAACCCTCCAGCTAGATGCCCCCACACAGCTCTGCCTCCTTCCATACAGCCAGCTTGGAGTAGGAAGGTCTCCAAACCTATTCCCCAACCCCTCAGGAGAGCAGTGATGAAAATAAAAAAAATTGCTCTGAATTCCTTGTAAGGGGAAGGCCTGGATGACCACTGTCAAGGAAAGGCCAGACACTGAGGGCCTACATGCATGCCTGTGTAGGGGTTAAAAGCCAGAAAGGAGAGATTCCATTCTCCTGGAGCTCCTTTTTCTCTCTTTGTCATTTTTTATCACTCACACACCACTACATCTCCTTTCACCCCCATCCCACACTACAATGAGCCCCAACTGCTTGTCATGGCAAACCACTCTCCTTGTACCAGTCATTGCATTCAATCCTGTGTCCTTGAATAATATTATGCCTCACTGTCATCCTCACTCTTATCTTCAAGCATTCCTTCACTGCTGGTTCCTTCTCTACTGCCTACCATTATCACAGTATTGTGTTTATGATAAACTAATATGAATGAATTTAATTAGTTACTATAACTTTCATGACCACATTCCAAAGGGTTACACAATTTGCTCTACCTGGATCTGCACTATGCATGTACATTCCTGTACTCAGAATGTTTGAACAGAAGAAGAGAGTATTAGGAGTGAGCAGGGAGAGTGGGAATGTCTGTGAAGTCCTGAGACAAGTATGAGGTGTGAGACCAGCTTGGGAAAAGGCCCACTGGCACTAGATCATAGGCTGGGAAATGTTCATTCCCAGGAAATTATTCTGTGGTTTAGAGATCCCAGGTTCCTCTAGGTGGGAATATGCTTGCTTCTTGTCCTTCTGAGCAAGTGTAAGCAGCATCTAAAGATGGATCTTTCCAAAGATTCTCAACTGCGTTGCTATAAGCAAGTGTGTCAACTAGCAGTCTTTTCTTAGGAGTGGAACCTGTCTCCAAGGACAAATCTCCATTACATCTTATCCTCTGCACATGGAAGGAGATGCTTTAGAGGTGCAGACCCATGCTGTAGCAGCAAGCTGCCTCTCTCTTTTCCAGTCATGCTCCATTGCCTCCAGCCAATGACTTCTGCTTGTAACCCAATGTTGCCTTCATGACCTTGACTGCTGCTGGCATTGTGGCATCATGGCATTCCAGCTGTTCAGACAGTAGCCCAGCCCCATGCCTCCATCTAGTGGGAACATGGTAAATCAGGAGGCCTCCTGGACAGGATGCCAGGATTTTGTACCATGTTTAGAAGAAGCTTCATATTTGGTAGGGAAAGGACACCATCTGGTCCCTTTTTTCTCCTGCACCTACCCTTTCCCAAACCTCTGTCTTTGTACCACCCTAGGGAGATAGACTCCTTCCTCAATCCTCCTCCTTCTTTCTCTGGGGGTTTCTGAAGCACACCATTTCTTTCTTGGACTTACTGTTTCAGTAAGTTAGTCAGTCATTGAGGCCAACCAATAGGTCCTCTGTCCTGTCAGTCTTGTTCTCACTGCTTTTCCAGCCATGTTTCATCCTGCCCTAGATTCTATCTTATCATTACTTTGCATTTCTTTGTATTTATTCCCTTAAATTTTTGTTTGTTTTCCTTTCTTTGATTTTTCCCTTCTTTTCCTAGGAGGAATGGCAGGACCCAAGCATATAAAGGAAAGTAGCAAATTCTGCAGAGAAAGTGAACCATCCACTCAGTGTGAACCCATAAAAGCAACAAAATACATTGGGAAGAACAAATGGTTGAGAATATCAAGAGAATTAACGAAAGAAAATATGAAGGAAGGCAGACCAGTAATTTCAGATTTAAAACTTTATTACAAAATGGTAATCATTGAAGGTAATCATCGAAATAATCTGTCATTGACTAAGAAATAAAGTGGTGTATCAGTGAAATGGATTAGATAAATAATAGCCAGTAGTGAATGACTATTGGTTTGTTGATTGCTGCTGTCCTTCGTTCTTGAAGAAGACCAAAATGATATCACAATACTAGATTCAAATTACAGTGTGTCCACCTGTTACTTATCAGACCAATATGAGCTTAGAATGCTCTACCACAGGTCAGGCATGAATAGTCCATATAAACATTTTGGTGGATTCTCTAAATTTAGGCATCTTGTGTTTCTTTTGGGCTGTATCAATAATGCTTTTCTCTTAGAGAGCAGTACCTTCTCTGATAAGGACACAGCATACTGGGTAGTCCCCCCCTTTCTCTGAGGTCACACAATCAATTACACAGACAGTGTCCTTGTATAGCTTTTTCTGAGTACCATGTGAACACTTGCTTTGTGTGAGTTCTCCATAAAACAGTCTTTTTGGCAAACATACATCTGGCATTCAAACAGCCCACTGGAGTTGCACTCTCTGCTTCAAAATTTGAATGTTTGGCAGGTTAGTTTGAGAGAAGATCTCAGTATCTGGTATCTTACCCTGTCAGGTGATCTTCAGAAACTTTCTAAGAAAATGTAAATGGAAACTATTGAGTTTTGTGGCATGGCACTGGTATACTGCCCAGGTTTCAGTCGTACAATAGTAAGGTCAGCACAATGGATCTGTAAACCTTCAATTTGTTGGTCAGTCCAATACAGCTTCTCTCCCACATTTTCCTTTGGAGCCTTTCAAACACTGAGCTAGCTCTAGAAATGCCTTTGCCAACCTCATTATCGATGTGTCCATCCATGGAGGTAAGTGAACTTATCCACAGTATTGCAAACTTCTCCCTTTGTTGTAACCAATGGTTTCAAATATGGATGGTGATGGGCTGGCTGATGGAGCACCTTTATTTTCTTGGTCTTAATTGTTAGGCCAAAATTAGCAAAAGCAGCAGAGAATTGATCCATACTTTTTTCCATCTCAGCTTTAGAGGCTGCATTGAGGGCACAATCATCTACAAACAAAAAATCATGCACCAACATTCCTTCCACTTTGGCCTTGGCTTGTAGCCTTTTTAAGTTGAATTTATCATTAGTGTGGCTGTTGACCTTGATGCCAGGTTCATCATCATTGAAGGTGTTTGAAAACATGGCTGAAAACATCAAGCACAGGAGCAAGTAAACAGCCTTGTTTCATTCCATTGGTGACTGGGAAAGCACAAGAGCATCATCCATTATCCAGACCCTGGACAAGCATGCCATCATGAAATTGACGTACAATGATGAGCTCTAGGCAACCAAATTTTGACATAATTTTCCATAAACCCTCATGACTAACAGTATCAAAGGCCTTGGTCAGATCTAAAAATGTTACGTACAGAAACTCTGCTCCTGGCATTTCTTTTGGAGTTGTCAGGCAACAAATGCCATATTGACTATTCCTTTGCCTTTTCTGAAGCTACGCTGGCTCTCAGGTAGTGACTATCTTTCAGGTGAAGGATCAGCCTATCAAGGAGGAATCTGGTAAGAATTTTGCCAGCCATGACTAAGAGAAAGGACACTCCCCCACCCATGATTGTCACAGGACAATTTATTTCCTTTAGTTTTACGGACATGAACAATTGAGTCATCCTTGAACTTTTGGGGGATAACCTCTTTTTGCTATATAATCTGGAAAATTTCGGTCAGCTTTTACATGAGTAATGGACCCCCTACCTTGCAAATTTCAGCTGGAATATACTCAGTAAGAAGTATTTTGCCCACAAAAGGATCCAAATGGCATTCAAAACCTCTTCTTCAGTTGGAGCTTCAAGTAGGGAGAGGTTGACTTCAACCTGAGGTAAATGATCAGTGGCTTTAGCATTGATTGAGGCTGGTCTGTTGAGAACACTATGGAAGTGCTCAGCCCATACGTCTAGGATTATGTACTTATCACTAATCATTGTGGCTCCAGGAACACTGAGTAGTTGAGATGCACCACAGGTCTTTGGCTCATACATAGCCTTCAGGGCATCATTAAAGTGCTTTGGATTGTTACTATCAGTATAAAATTGAATTTCGTTTGACATCTTACTGAGCCAAGAATCTTGCATCATCAGGGGCAAAAAATGGAAATTGATGGGATACCAATCAATTGGGGGATGGTTGAGCAAGGGCTTTGTGAGGGATTCAGAGAGTTCCTTCCTCATTCCTCCTTCTTGGCACTGGAAGTCTCTGAAGGAATACTTTAGTGCTGTTCAGTATAACCTGGATTTTTAAAAGATGATGATGATATTCAAAATGTTTCATTAGTAGTCTAGGAAGGACCATCAGTGAATAGCAAGAGTTCTGCCAAAGGAGACAGGTGATTAGAAATGCCAATGTCCTTTTTCAATCCTGACTTCATGGTAAGTTGTAGTTTCCATGTCTTGGGAAGTGTCAGGAAACTCATCTGAGAGAAGGCACAAACAGAAAGAGGTATGGAATGGAATTGTGAGATCCTAAATAGCAGGCAAAAGGTAGAATGTCTCAGGGTCCCACCATATTCATATATTTATTCTTAAAATTGATTATGCCTCTGGGAGGAATAAGCAGACAATGATCCAGAATGTTTCCTGCCCCTGGAACTTACTTTATCCTTTATACTTTCCTGGGTGTTTTTGTCGGGCCTCAGCAGGATAATGTAAAACTTGGGAATAAAGATGCAGGTCAACAACCCAGAACTGGATGCCAGGATGGAGAAGATTTCCACAGTAACCATTGCTTTCCCCTTGGTGCTCTGGTATGTTGGGAGGAAGGAGACCCAGACACTGCAAAACACCAACATGCTGAATGTGATGAATTTGGCTTCATTGAAGGTGTCAGGCAAGCTCCTGGCCAGGAAAGCTACTGTAAAGCTGCATAATGATAAGAATCCCATGTAGCCCAGAACAGAGTAGAAAGCAAAGTCAGAGCCCTCATTGCACTTAATGATGATGTGGCCAGGCTCAGAGTGTGGGTCCATGTCAGGAAAGGGGGGAGAGGTTCCCAGCCAGATGCCACAGAGAACCACTTGAATCCCAGAACAGATAAGGACAACAGAGTTAGACACCCTGGATTGTACCCATATCCTGCTCCTGCTCCCTGGTATTGTGACCCTGAAGGCTAGGACCACCGTGATGGTTTTGGCTAAAATAGAAGACACAGATACAGTAAACACAACCCCAAATGTTGTTTGTCTGAGGAGGCAGGTGGCTGAAGTTGGGCGACCAATAAAGAGCAAGGAACAGAGGAAACAGAAGTTGAGGGAGATGAGAAGAGTATAGCTGAGAGCCCGGTTATTGGCTTTCACTATGGGGGTGTCTCGAAACTTCACAAATATGCAGAGAATTAAAGACGTGATTAAAGAAAAGGAAAGAGCCACACAGATCAAAGTCATTCCCAAAGGTTCTGAAACGTCCAGGAAAGTCACAACCTTGGGGAGGCATTGGTTTCTTTCCTTATTGGGATACTCATCTTCTGGGCACTTCAAGCAATGCTTCATATCTGCCAGAGACAAACACGTTCTTAGGATTTCAGATTCAATATGTTATTCCCATCCGATATTTATAAAATAGGTCAAATTGCTCGAAGTAGTATTTCTTACTTCACAAGGCGTAATAGCTCTTTCTGTGATGGGAGATGGCCATTGAAAAGCAACACTGTGCTCAATCCAGTTTTATTCTGTCTATATTTTTTATATTTTGATTTTATTTTTCCATTATTCAGATTTTCTACCTGGATGTAAACCTTTCCTATCGGTCTATTGTTATAGTCCAGTGAAGTAGAAGCTATAGCCTTTTCCTTACCTTCTCTTGATCCTTTCTGAGTCTATTATGTGGTAGCAACAATGACATGAGATGGTCTGATAACTTTGATAGACACTGAGTTATAAATCAACAATGAACTATCTGCTGTGGGCCAGGCACATGAGTTACAAACTCAAAGAATTAAGCCATACCTACTCATAAGGTCATTCATTCATCATTTTTATGATCTTTACATCCAGCAAATTTGTGCATAGCCATACTCCATGGATTAGTAGTAGCCAAAGTAGTGAATCAGCCAAATTATCCACCCTTACTCAATTAAATGATGATAGGGTATTGCCCGATAACTTCATCTGGTGACAGTACACCTCAACTGTTTACTAGGTGTGAGTGATGAATGCAAATATAACTAGATGAGATAAGAAATTGATTTGGGATGGTTGAAGGGCTTATCCTTATTTTCAGGAGTTCATAAAATTCCATGGAAACACTTGGGATTACAATGATTACTTTTTACTAGTGGAAAGAGGAGAGACTTTTCCAGGTAAGCATCTTAGATATCCTGAATTAGCAGGACAAGAGAAGGGTGAGAAGCCTTAGGCTTCATCACTGACTAGTTCTCCCTCGTTGACTGACTGAGGAAATCTTGCTAACTGTGAAGTATTAGGAGGCCTTGGTCGTTTTCTCTGCCATGCTTGTATCACCTGCACAATGATTACCCACAGGGCATGCATTTGAAGGACAGAACAGACCCCATGCAGTGAGGAAAGGAGATTCAAGGCTCTTCAAAAACCTAGAAGAAAACTAAAATTGTGTCATGTCTAAGGAGAGTTCTTTAAGACTAGCTACAATATTTGCAGTAGCTTTGAATTACCCTCCCTTATTTCACTAAGTCTCAAAGTTTGAGCACTTTCCCCTTGTATTGTCTGTATACTCATGGGCCCTCACTTGGTCAGTGAGAAGGGATTCCCCCAACGCATTCTCAACATCATTTTACAGGTGAAGAGAGAGTCTAGGAATGGATTGTAATTTGGGTATGACATGAGGAATTTGATGCTTAAAAGCCAAATAGAACTCGATCCCCGAAGGCCACATAGTGACTTAGAAAACCACAAGCTAGCATTATTTGTGAATTACTATACTTTTATTAATTTTTCTAAATATTTCCCAATGACATTTTAATCTGGTTTTGGCCACCAAGGAGTTTCACAGGTAGCATGTGGCCCACAGGCCTTGGGTTTGACATTTCTGATTTATAACACACCTTTTTCTAAGAAATATATCTGATACAGATATCATCACGCTTCTCTTAATATTCTAGATAGGAAGCTGTACCTCATGCCATGATGGTCTCTCTTGTTTCACCTTTGTTTCTTGGATCCTCTAGCCTGTTTCAAGGCAGAGATTAATTCCTTCTGGGAAGCCTTTTGTAGTCCTGCCAGCTGCTTTTGCTTTTGTCTCTGACATTACTTTAATCTGTTCTACATTTATTTTAACATTGGCTTCCTTTATGACATGAATTCCTCAAATACAGTGACTATTTTTGCCTTTCTTCATATCTTCAGGTAATAATTGAGTGCATGGAACATAGTGACCCCTAAATGAATATTCTCCACTTCACAGACTGGCATATCAAGGAGTATGTTTCAAGTATCTCCAATGTCCTTTCACTCACTTCCACATCCAGAAAAGCATCTTATTCAAGGTCCAAACTCTATAACTGAGAAATAGATAATTGCTATTGCTGCACCCAAGAACAGAGCAATCGCCTCTTTCGGGAAGTGCCGCGTTGCAAAACAAAAAGGGGGGAATTGTAAGGGGTTGGTGCCGACCCTGGGGCTGTCAGGACCCTAGCACTTGGCCTGTTTCCTGGGTAAAACCAGATAGGCTTAGTAGGAGCTGGAATGGCAGGTGCCCGGAGGGAGGGCCTCCGCCTTTAACAGCCCCCCACCCCATAGTCATCCTTCTCATGCAGGCAGATTCCATCCACTAGGGACTCACAAGCCCAGAAGGAGGAACCCAGCTGGCCATTACCTAATGCTCTTGAACCAATGCCTAACACAACAATGCTTTGATACTTTACTTACTGGAACATCTTTGATACTCTACAAGGGCATCCTGCCCCGTGCCTCACATTGCTCATACAGCTCTGATATCAGCTGGCTACACGCCTGAGTCTTCCCATGCCTCCATAGATACTGTCAGACAGCACCCCCCTTTGTTCCCATACTCCCGTAGAAACTATCTTGCAACAGCCCTAATTTTCCCATACGCCTGTAGGAACCATAGTTTGCAACAATCCAGATTCTTCCCACCCAATATCGATCTTCCCATGCTGTCATCCCTTTACCCCTTGAATACCTGCTTCTGCTCATGTAGTGCAAAACCCTATAAAACTGGATAATGTCTCCCAATAAATTGGAGTTGTATCTTCCCTGACTCCCGCCTCATCATTGTGTACTGAGATTGGGGTCCTTGCTGGTCAGGGACCCCCAACAGGAATACAAAGGCTCTTAAAGAGATTTCATGACAGACTTCCCTTTCCAGATAATTCATCAAAGTATAACTTTAAAATCTAGCAAGAGGTAGGGATGACAGCACATTCAGCATAGACCATGGGTACCAATTTTCTCTAGGAATCATTCTCCCAAACTTATACAAGCCTAAAGTTTCTAATGATTGCTATGCCCAATATACACATAAACTCAGATTTGCCTTATCACAAACACTTTGCAGAGTGCATACTCCACCACACTCTAGCTAATTCTATCCCATTGCATGTGAAGCCCTAAAAGACCATAGAACTACATTCTACAAAGAGATAAGGCAAGATAGACACTGTTTTTTGTTTGTTTGTAGGTTTCATTTTGAAGAGAACAGCAAAGCTGAACCCCATGTTTTAACCATTTATCACTAATTCAAACCATTTGTCCTTGACCAGAACTTTTTCTGACTCAGCTTCTGAATATCCAGTTGCTAAGGTAACTGAAATTGTTTGTGACCCTGGAGCAAAGCACCAGTTTATTCTGTCCAGTGGGTATAGGAGGAAAAGTACCTGCAGACACTTACTCATCTGATTAGAAATCTCTCCCTCAGGGCACAGAGAACAGTTGAAACAGCAGATGGGCTGTCCCTCCAGAGGGGTTTGCCTCAGTCCAGGACCACAGCTCTCACTGCATGTGGCACAGGGAACCTAGTGACAAGGGAGTAAAATGCATGATGGCTCTGGAAATAAATAGGACAGAGGACGGTATATCATTTTCGGAGAGTGAATGATATTGACTTTGGACAAAGAAAACTTATTCTGTAGGAGAAATATGAGAGTTGTTCACACATCAATGGAATATGAGCTAGAAGGAACAGTGGGTGGAAAGCGAAGACCTGGATGCTAGTCCCCTTTCTGCCACTAGCCGTGGAAAACTGGCTGAGTCTTTTAAAATTTGTGGACTTTAGTCATTTGTAAGCGGAGGAATTTGAACACAATGCTATCTTACAATCCTTATTTATCTAGTATTTTGTAACTCTCAATGTCAGCTATGACTTTTTAATAGTTATCATCCAAATTACTGAAGGAAATGGAATTGACTCATCCAAAATAGACATAATCTGTCTGCATGCAGGCTGAATGATATAGATAACTCTAAGATGTGATTGATTTGACTGTTGATAACTGAAAAGGTAAGTTCCACATGCTACAGAGAAACAATTTGGTGGGTTTAGAAATCCAGTGAGTTTCAGAAAGCATTGCTCACCTCAATAATTAAACAGTTGTTGGATGACTAAATATAACTTTATTTGTACTGAATAAAAATGAAATTTGGGGTGTCATAACTGACAAAAATGCTAGATATTTGACAAAAACACTGGCTTTAGGATCAGAGTACTTTGGGCCAATCACTATCTTTTTATCTCACTTTCTTATTTATGTCAGATGACATGGCTGAGCAAGATGAGCTTTAAGGTCTGTTACATGTCTATCTCTAATTGTGCTATAGATCCCAAGTTTAAAATCATTTGATGGCTGGCTGTTTGACTTTTTCACACAGAAGTTTCCTACAAAGAGTAAAGAAATCAGGGGGCATGAGGATTATCTATCCATAAACAAGTATGTGGAGTGAGCTAAGCAGGGTAAAATATCTTCTCATAGTTAGATAATAAGGTTGATATTAAAATTGTTTCTGACCTTGGTATATGTCCAACCCCACACTATGGCCTCCTCATTAATGGTAAAATCTTCACCAGGCTGAGCCTTGGGGTTGAATTGTCCAACTTTCACCAGAGCTTCAACATCCTTATTGGTTTCATAGTTGAGGATTTTATACTGAGCCTCTGGGTTTCCATTTTCATCCATAAACACCTGATCACCTGCACTATTGTTGAACTGGATGTTCTTTAGAAATGAGTGGAGCTATAAGAGAAGAGAAATCTTCATCACTGCCTGGCAGGTGAGGTCAGTAATCTCCCAGAATGAAGATACGTGAGCTGTTCAGGAAGTCAGTCCGTAGTCAACAAGATATGATTAAGTATCTATTATGTATTGCACATTATGTGAAGAAACTGAGAAACAAAGGAACATAAAATCAGTTTCTCTTCTCAAGGGCCTTATATTCCATTTGGAGAAGGTGAATATAAATAAAAACAGATCTATTCCCTATGAGCTTTACCCAAACTCCCGTACTTACATGTATGGCAAGTTCCTGAAGAAGGCTAAATCTTCTGCTCACAGCTCTACGCAGGTTGCTGAGGAGTTACTGGTTTCTCTCTCCACTGTCATCAGTTTAAGCCCTGCCCTATTTTATCGTGTCATCTCCAAAGGTGATTAGGACCTGTGATTAGTGTCCCGTTTCACTTAACTTGTTAGCATCATTTAACTTGAACACAAGACAGTTTACTTCACAGTTCTGGTAAGATTAGATGTTACAAAGCAATACTCCACGAAATAGTTGTAGGGTTATATTTTCCTGTTTATCACATCATTCCTTAGGAAGAGTCAATTACTTCTTCAAGCATTTGCTTCCTGTTTTCAGTAGCCTTATTATGTTCTACTGCCTTGGAAATCCAACCCTTATCTTCATTTCCCATGTTTTTTTTTGAAAACTGCAATTAAATCGCCGCTATCATTGCCTCTGGAAAAACTAGTCAGTGTCCTGCCTATTGCTCCCCAAAGCACTCCTGTGATTTCTGAGAACAAAAGGACATAGACTTCTTGGAGGTTTTACATCAAGCCACAATGTCTTACTTGCCTCTTCAATCCACCCTGCTCTCATTGGCCTTCCTATGGCATTGCCCCACATTATCAAGTTAGTTCCCTTCGGTCAGAACAAACCCTGCCCTTAAACCCCGCAAACTACAGATCTCACTTAACTGTTATGATATACCAGCAGGATTTTAAGGATATTGGCAAGTGCATCTGTTCTTTAGAAAAAGCCAATACTCAGGCTCAAACAGTGACTTTAATTCCAGAATTTCAGTCACTAACATAATGTGGAGGAAGGAAAAAAAAACTTTACAAAATATTTGGATATCTCCAAAGCCATCTTCATCCCTTAATACTAAGGAGTATTGTCTCTATCAAAACACAAGTTCAGGAAAAATATTGTTAACACACTATGGCAATTTGAAGCACAATGTTGATTTCCTCCAAATTAGCCAGTATTTCAGATTTTAGAATTCTTTTTTTTTATTTTCCTGAATTATCCGGGTAAAACATGGCTGTATTGTAATTCATCTCAGCTATGATCATATAATATTGCTGGAGGTGAAGCAAATATCTTCTACTTGTTCATTTCTGGCATATTTATGCAGACAGTGCTCATCCTCAGGTCTCTAGATGCAATTTGCTCCAGCCGATTTCACTGGTAATTTACTTTGGAAATTTCTTGGAATGAGCAATTTGCCAATTACAACCCATAGTTCATTTTTACAACATGGCAGGGAACAGTCTCATTGCATTGTGCCCTCCTTGGATCAGTCGTGAGACTCGGCTTTCTGTCTGGGGCAATGTGATGTAGTGGGCAAAGTGATGAATATCAAATCATTTAGCCCTGGGTTGTTGTCCTGTCTCAGACACTAGCTAGCTCTGTCACCCTGGGTAACATTTTAAACCTTTCTCAGTCTCAGTTATTTCAAGTTGATCATCTGAGTAATAATAGCAACTAATTCTCATGGTTCTTGTGTGGATGAAATGAAATAATGCATTGGAAGCACTTTATACCCCTTGATGTACTACATAAATTCTGGTAATTATAATTTTCTAGTCATAAAATTTTGTAAGATAAGAAACAAGCTAGAGATTGTCCTGATAAATACAAGGACTGTAAGGCCTATTTTAACCTTGAAATACAAGAGCAATTTTGATAGAACTGGGGGTGTTTTTCTAAGAAGAGAAGGCTTAGCTGATGACTGTCTTTTCAAGTATTTTAAGGACTGTCATGTGGAAGAACAATTCAATTTCAATCTGACTCCAGAGGGCATAATTTGGAACAATGAATGGTAGTAAAGAGAGATTAGATGCTATTTCATGAGTATATTTCTACCAACTAGAATTCTTAAAAGAATGGGCTACCTTGAGAGGTTGTAGTGACTGCCCCAGATCCCTTACAGGCACTGGAGCAATGGCGATGTTATCATGGAAGATATTCCTGTTTCCATTCTTACTGGTTTCCATAGTGCTTGATGTCCTTCCCTTCTTGACCTCTCTGTAGCCTTTGACACTATCAATCAATATCTTCTCCTTTATCCCCCCTTTTCTCTGTTGCTTTTTATGATACTATTTTTTCCTGGTTTTCCTCCTATCTGACCACACTGGAGGAACAGGGACATTGGCACAGAAAGGAAATTTCCGGGCAAGAGTAGCTAGAAGTTCAAAAAGAGAGGGTATATATCAGCGGTGGCGAAGGTGCCCTACCATAGAGTGGTATCTTTTTTAACCATCTCAATAACTGGCATTGTTCTGTGAGTGAGGTATAATGGAATAGGGGAATATATGAGGGTTAGCCCTATGAGGCAATGCCAGAAAGCACCTACAGGGCAAAGCCTAGAATGATACATTAGAATTTTTTTTAGTACTCTTGATCTTCCATTTTTCTATGACATTTTTTAAAACTTCATTTATTTAATTTGTTTAATATTTTTAGTTTTCAGCATTGATTTTCAGAAGAGTTTGAGTTAAAAATTTTCTCTTCATTTCTACCCTTCCCCCACTTCAAGATGGCATATATTCTGGTTGCCCTGTTCCCCAGTCAGCCCTCCCTTCTGCCACCCCACTCCCCCATCCCCTTTTCCCTTACTTTCTTGAAGGGCAAGATAAATTTGTATGTCCCATTGCCTGTATATCATATTTCCTAGTTGCGTGCAAAACCTTTTTTTTTGAACATCTGTTTTTAAATTCTCTCCCCTCTTCCCTCCCCACCCACCCTCCCTAAGAAGGCAAGCAATTCAACATAGGCCACATTTGTATCATTATGTAAAACCCTTCTACAATATTCATGTTGTGAAAGACTAACTATATTTTCCTCCTTCCTATCCTGTCCCCCTCTATTCAATTTTCTCCCTTGACCCTATCCCTTTTTGAAAGTGTTTGTTTTTGATTACCTCCTTCCCCTATCTGCTCCCCCTTCTATCATTCCCCCTTTTTTATCTCCTTCCTCCTTTTTTCCTCTGGGGTAACATACCCAATTGAGTGTGTATTTTATTCCCTCCTCAGGTCAAATCCTATGAAAGCAAGATTCACTTACTCCCCCACACCAGACCCCTCTTCCCTTCCTACAGAACTGCTTTTTTCTTGCTACTTTTATGCGAGATAATTTACCCCATTCTATCTCTCCCTTTCTCCCTCTCTTAATATATTCCTCTCTCATCCCTTAATTTGATTTCATTTTTTTAGATATCATGAAGAATACAGAAAAAAAGATAATCATTGGCATTAAAATTCAGAGGAGAGTCCAGATGTGATATAAAGAGATAAATAATAAGAAATCCTTTTGAAAAGTGGCATAATATGACTTTTATTCTTATAGAATTGACAAGGTAACTTAAATATTTTTTCTGATTAACTGTCCATAAAACTTTTCCCCCAATTTTCTGCTTTCGTTCTGATCGTTGCTATATTTGTTTTATTTATACAAAAATTCTTAATTTAATGTGAACAAAATGATCCATTTTACATCTAACGTTTTTATCTCTTGTTTATTCATAATTTGCCTATCAAGACATAATATGTTCTAATTTTCTTGTAATATCTCTCTTTAAATCTAAGTCGCATATCCATTTTGACCTGTTCTTGTTAAATGATATATGATATTGTTCTATGCCCATTGACTGCCACACTGCTTTCCAGTTTTCCCAAAATTTTTACCAAATGATGAATTTCTATCCCCAAACCTTAGGTCTTTAGATTTATTGAATACCAGGTTATTATGTTTATTTGATGCTGTAAGTTGTATGTCTACTCTATTCCATTAATCTATCTTTCTGTTTCAGAGACACTACCATATGGTTTTGATAATTACTGCTTTAAAGTACAGTTTCAGGTCTGGTACTGGTAACCCTCTTTTCTTTACATTTTTTCCATTATTTTCTTTTATATTCTTGGCTTTTTGCTCTTCCAAATCAATTTTTTGATTTCTCTAATTCAGTAAAATATTTTTGTAATTTAATTGTGATAGTGTTGAATATATAAATTAGTTTAAATAAATTGTCCTTTTTATATTAGCCTCTCTACCCATTAATATTATAATTATTTAAATATGATTTTTATAAAAGATTTATTTTTATAATTTTGTTTATATATTTCCAGGGTTTTCTTAGGCACATGTACTCCCAAGCATTTTATAGTCCCTAGAGTTATTTTAAATGGGCTAACTTTTACTATCTCTTCATGAAGAGTTTTCTTTGTGATACATAAGGATGCTGATGATTTGTGTCACTTCATATCCTGCTAATTTGCTAAAATTTTTAATTGTTTTAACCAACTTTTTAGTTGAGTCTTTAGGATTTTCTAACTGTATCATGATATCATCTGCAAAAAGAAGTGGTTTTATTACCTCATTCTCTATTCTGATTTCTTCCATTTCTTTTTCTTTTCTTAACAACAATTTTTAAATGAAGAGGGCTAGCTAAAAGGGAGGAGACTTGAAAGTGGGAATTTGACTAAATTTTGACTGAAGAAGAAAATAAGGGGGAATACACAACCACACAAAAGCAGAAGAGAAAGATCATTTAAAAAACCCTAAAGGGAAAAGGGCAACAAATGAGAAGAGTGCACTAGGGTTGAAAGGAAAATTGTCACTGGAAACAGAGTTGCCTAAATGAAGACTAAAAGAAAGTAACTGAATTAACAACAGCTAGGTGACACAGTGGAGAGGGATCTAGACTTGGAGTTCAAATTTGGCCTCAAACACTTACTAGCTTTTGACCCTAGATAAGTCACTTAATCATATTTACATCAGCCTCCTACTCTATAAAATGAGATGCAGAAGGAAATGGCAATCTACTCTAGTGTCTCTGCCAAGAAAATATAAATATGGTCTGGAACACTCAACACAACTGAAATAATTCAACAGAAATAATAAAACTGAATGAAAATAATACTGTATTTACAGTAGAAAAATAGAGACAGATGAAGGAAAATATAGATCTATCTCATAAATTTAAACATGAATGAATTAAACATTCCAAAATGAAAAAGACCGACAAAGTGAATAATAAAATGAAACCTTAGAATTGATTACTTTTAAGAAATACATTAAAATACAAAAAATAAATAAAATCAGGAGGAAATATAAAATTTACTTTGTGTCAAGTGAACACAAAAAAGCTGGAGCTGTCATCATGCAACTTTTTTTAAAATCACAGTGTCTCATTTTAATAATGTAAACATTAGATAATCTAATCTGAAAGAATGAGTTGTTTAAGGAACAAATCATAGTTACATTAAGAAATAAAATTCCTTAAAGATGAGAATATTGTAACATCATGCAAAACTTTGTAGAATGTAGCCAAAATAATACATAGGAGGAATGTTAAATCTGTAAATGCTTACATCAGTAATAGAGGGGGAAAGCAGATCAATGAATTGGACATCAAACAAAAAAAAGTCCTGGTATAAGGACAAATTAGCTATTACACAATTTAACAGCATATTATAAATCCTGAAAAATAAAGGAAAAAATAATAAAATATAAATTAAAAATTTGAACTAATAAATAAAACAAGGAGCTGCTTTTATGAAAAAACAGTAAAATAGATAAAAACAATGAAATAGATAAAACTTTAAAATTTTTTAGTATTTATTCATGTTTAACATTCTTTCTTTTTAAATTTTAATGCCCAAATTTTCTTCCTCCCTGCCATTCCTCCTCTTACACCCAGAGAAGGCAAACAAAATTATTCAAAACATGTTTCCAGAATAGCCATATAACAAAAAAGAAAAAGTTAAAAAAATAAAAATAAATTTGAAAAATAGTAAAAAAGGAAAAATAGTAACAAAATTGTACTTTGATATCCAGTAAGATTTCTTCAGTTCTCTCTCTAAAGGTGAATTGCTTTTTATTCATTCATCCATTGGAATTCTATTAGATCATTAACTTGACTAGAGTAGCTAAGTCATTCCCAGTTGGTCATCACTACAGCTTTGCTTTCACTGTTCACAATGATCTCCCAGTTCTTCTCACTTCACTTTGCTTCAGTTCCTATAGGTCTTTCTATGCTTCATTTTATTCTGAAATGACCCTCTTGTCATTTCTTATATACAACATTGTTCCATCCTAATCACTAATCATGTTAACTTTTCAGCTACTCTCAAATGGATGAGTATCCCCTCAATTCCCAATTCTTTACTGCTAAAGAAAAAGTGTTGATATTGTATATTTTATATATATATATATATATATATATATATATATATATATATATATATAAAATACATATATCCTTTTACTTTTTTCTTTGATCTACTTGGGTATTGAACTAGTAGTGGCATTGTTGGGTCAAAGAGTATACAAAAGTTTATAGCTTTGGGGAGTATAGTTCTAAACTGTTTCCCTGAATAATCGGAATGGTTCACAATTCCACCAATAATTTATCAGTGTACCTATCTTCCCTCATATCCTCCAGCATTTGACATTTCAGATAGGTGTGAGCTATTTCCTAAGAGTTGTATTAACTTCAATTTATCTAATCAATAGTGACTTAAAGCATTGTATATGACTGTAGAAAGCGTTAATTTCTTCATTTGAAAATTGTTTGACCAAAGGCAGAGCCAAGATGGCATTGTGAAAGGAAGGAACTACTAGAGCTCTCTCACATATTCTGTCAGGTACATCTAAAAATGTTAATCTGAGCAGATTGGAGAGAGTTAGAAGCCACTAGTAGACTGAGGGGGGCCGGAGTGCCAGGCAAGCAGAATGACACCAGACCATACCAACTGAGAACAGAAGAGGAACACAGCTAGTGTGTTGGTCTGCAAGAGCTTTGTGCATATGAAATGCAGGAACAGGAGCAGGCCCAGCACAGAAGTAATGGCTATGGCAGTGAAAGAGCCCCAGTCCTCTCAAGCCACAATGGGAGTCTGTTGGAACTACGGGAGACACCAGCACAGAGCCTGCCACCACAGGAGCAGCTACCCTGGAGACCTCTAGCCCACAGTCTAAAGATTTGAAACACACCTCATGAAACCAGAAGCCATAGCACACAAGACCAGTTAGCAGGCCCACAAATCGCAACAGAAAAAGCTAGGGACAGAGCCCCCTGAGCCCCAGAAGCATAGATCAACTTTAGAAGTCAGGAGGAAAAAAAACACCATGAAAAAACATGCTAAAATGTCAAAGACCATTGAATGCTATTATGGAGAGAGGGAAGATAAAAATACCAATTCAGAAGAGGACATCATGGACACTATACCCACATCTGAAACCTCAAAAGGGAATGTGAACTGGTCTCCAACCCAAAAAGCATTCCTGGAAGAACTCAAGGAGGACTTTAAAAACCAAATTAGAGAGGTAAAAGAAAAAATGAGAAAAAAATGGGAAAAAATTGACTGATGGAAAAAAAATCTTTAAAAAGTAAAATTGGTGAAATGGTGAAAGGGATTCAGAATATAAATGGAGAAAATGTCTCACTGAAAAGTAAAATCAACCAAATGGAAAATGAGATAGAGAAGCTAAAGGAAGAAAACAATACATTCAAAATTAGAATTGGGCAATTAGAAGCTAATGACTCTATGAGACATCAAGAATCAAACAAGATCTAAAGAATAAAAAAATAGAAGAAAATGTAAAATATCTGATTGGCAAGACAACTCACCTGGAAAATAGATCCAGGAGAGATAATCTAAGAATTACTGGTCTATTGGAAATTCAGGATGAAAAAAAGAATCTGGACAGTATCTTCCAAGAAGTCATAAGGATAACTGTCCCAAGGTCCTAGAAGAATAGGGTAAAACAGTCATTGAAAGAATCTACCCATAACCTCCTGAAAGAAATACCAAAATGAAACTCCAAGAAATATAGCCAAATTCCAGAATTACCAGATCAAGGAGAAAATACTGCAAGAAGCCTGAAATAAACAATTCAAATGTCCCAGAACTACAGTAAGGATCAGACGGGATCTTACAGCTTCTACATTAAATGACAATAGCAATTGGAATGTGATATTCTGAAAGGCAAAGGAGCATGGACTACAACCAAGGTTCAACTACACAGCATAATTGCGCATAATTTTTCAGGCAGGGAGATGGACATTCAATGAAATAAGGGAATTCCAGACCTTCCTGATGAAAAGACCAGAGCTCAATGGAAAATTTGATCTTCAAATACAAAACTCAAAAGAGAAATAAAAAGGCAAACAGGGGGAAAATGCTCATTAACCATTAAGGCAAATTATTTACATCCTCATATAGGATTATACTATTTTATATATGTCATATACATATATATATGCATACGTACAATATATGTCAATCTTCAGAATAGTACAGTTATTATGACAATTGAAAGGGATATACACGGACTGTGGGTGTTAGTATAAAATAACTGATATGACAAAAACATAATTAAGATATGTAAAGGGATGGTTCTGGGGGAAGAGGTAAGGAGGTAGTATAAAAGGGTGAATTACGTCACATGAAGAGGCACAAAAACATATTTTCATGGAGGGAAAGAAGGGAGGGAGAAGAGAAATATTTGAGCTTTACTCTCATGGGATTTGGTTCAAGAAGGGAATAACATAATCTGATAAGTATAGAAATCAAACTTGTCCTACAGGCAGTAGGATGGGAAAGGGGAAAGAAACGGGAGGAGGATGATGAGAAAGGAGGGAAGAAGTAGCAAGAGAAAAAAGGTGAGATAAGGGATGGGAAACAAAAGGAAAGGCAAACTGAGGAAGGTGGTGGTCAAAAGCAAAACTCTTTTTAGGTGAAGGGAGAAATAAAAGCTTAAAAGAGAGGAAATAGGATGGAGAAAAAGACACAGATAGTAATCATAACTGTGAATGTGAATGGAATGAACTCTTCCCTAAAACTGAAGTGGATAGCAAAATGGATTAAAAACCATAATCCTACAATATGTTGTTTAAAAGAAACACATTTGAAACAGGGGGATGCACACAGGGTAAAAGTAAAAGGCTGGAGTAGAATATGTTGTGCTTCAGTAAAAGTAAAAAAAAAAAAAGCAGGAGTAGCAATCCTAATCTCAGACAAAGCAAAAGCAAAAAGCCCAACAGCAAGAGATAGAAAGAGAAATTCCATTTAAAGTTATAGTAGACACTATAAAATATTTGGGAGTCTCCCTGCAAGACAAACCTAGGCCTTATATGAAGACAATTACAAAACACTTTTCACACAAATAAAGTCAGATCTAAATAAATGGCAAAACATCAGTTGCTCATGGTTAGGCTAGTTAACATAGTAAAAATGACAATTTTACCTAAATTAATTTACTTATCCCATGCCATAGCAGTTGAACTATGAAAAAATTATTTTAAAGAGCTGGATAAAATAATAACAAAATACATCTGGAAGAACAAAAGGTCCTGAATATCTAGGGAATTAATAAAAAGAAATACCCCTATGTGAACAAGATGCCTGGCTATACCAGATATTAAACTGTGCTATAAAGAAGCAGTCATCAAAACTACCTGCTACTAGCTAAGAAACAGAGTGGTGGATCAGTGGAATAGGTTAGGTACACAAGACACAGTAGTCAATGACTATAGGAATCTACTCTTAGATAAACTCAAAGAATCCAGCTCCTAGGCTAAGAATTCCCTATTTCAGAAAAAAACTTCTGGGAAAATTGGTTCAGCAGAAACTGGGCATAGATCAATATCTTACACTGTATACCAAAATAAAGTCAAAATAGGTTCATTATTTAGGAATAAATACTGATACTATAAGCAATTTGGGAGAATAAGAAAAAGTTTATATGTCAGATTCATGGGAAAGGAAAAAATTCATTACACAACTAGAGATAGAGGACACACAAAATGCAAAATGGATGGTTTTAATTATGTTATATTTAAAAGTTTTTATATAAAAAAGTGAATGCAACAAAAATTAGGAGGGAAGCAGAAAACTGGAAGAAAAACTTTACTACCAGTGTCTCTAAAAAAGGCCTCATCTCTAAAGTATACAGGGAACCGAGACAAATTTATAGGAATAGTAGTCATTCCCCAATTGAGAAATGGTCAAAGGATATGAACAGGTGCTTTTCAGAGAATCAAATTAAATATATCTATAGGCACATGAAAAAATGCTCTAAATCACTATTGATTAGAGAAATGCAAATCAAAATAGCTCTTATGTACCACATCTCTCCTGTCAGATTGGCTAACATGACAAAAACAGGAAAATGATAAATGCTGGAGAGGATGTGGGAAATTTGGAATACTATTACATTTTTGGTGGAGTTGTGAACTGATCCAGCCATTCTGAAGAGCAATTTTGAACTATAGCCCAAAAGGCTATAACCCAAAGGGCTATAAAAATGTGAACACCTGTTGATTCAGCAATTCCACTTCTAGGGCTGTATCTGAAAGAGATCACACAATTGGAAAAGGGACCAGTATGTACAAAAATATTTATAGCAGCTCTTTTTGTGGTAGCAAAGAATTGGAAATCAAGGGGATGACCATTAATTGTGGAATGGCTAAATGAGATGTTGTATATGAATGTAATGGGATACTATTGTGCTATAAGAAATAGGGAAGATACCAACTTCATAATAATCTGGAAAGACTTACATGATATGATGCTGAATGAGGGGATCAGAACCAGGAGAACATTGTACACAACCACAGATATATTCATTCTGTGATGACTAACTTTGATAGACTTGGCTCTTTTCTGCATTACAAGGTTTAAAGACAACTCCAAAGGACTCATGATGGAAAGAGCTATCTACATCCAGAGAAAGAACTCTGGAATCTGAATGCAGATTGAGGCAAACTAGTTTTGGTTTTGTTTCTTTTTTTCTCCTGATTCATTCCATTGGTCATAATTCTTCTTTACAACTTGGTTATTGTGTAAATAAGTTTAATGCGAAGGTATATGAAAAAGCTATATCAGACTCAATGCCGTTTTGCGGGGGAAGGGGGCAGGGAAAGGAGGGGTAGAAAATCTGGACCTCAAAAACATACCGAACTGAGTTTTGTAAACTAAAAGTAAAAAAATACCCTTAACTTAAAAAAAGAAAATTGTTTGGCCATTGATCATTTATGTATTAATGAATGGCTCTTTTTTATAGATTTGACTCATATTTTCATTTAGATATGAGAAATGAGGCATTTAACAGAGAAGCTTGCTGTAAAACTTTTTCATGTTACTTCATTCTCTCTTGTAACGTTAGCAAAATATAGTTTCACTGATTACCTCCAATTAGGGTTGTTATTGTATTTGCTTTGTTTGACATAATGCCTTTATTTTTGTTTCAGATGAAGAATAATAGTTTCTGTTCTGGTCGCTTATTTGAAAGTGGTATGTATCTTTCAGTCTCAATCGTGTCTCTAGTTAAAAAAAAAGGATGGTTGGATTCTGGTTGCCAATCTATTCTGCTATCTGTTTCTATTTTATAGATGAGATCATCTTGTTCACATGCACCATTATGAGTACTAACTACGTAATTTCCTCCATCTTATTTTCTTGTTTATACTTCTCTCTTTTTAGTCTGTCCCTTGTCAAAGGTCTCTTTTCTTTCTAGCCATTGCCTTCCTTAAACCTCCCTCCATTGTTTCTTCCCCCTCTCCCTTCGTGTATCTTCCCCCTTTATCCTCTTATTGCTCTTTGGGGTAAGATAGATATGCACACATTTATACACACATGTGTACACATATGTGCATATATATACACACATAGATATACATACATATATTCTTCTCTCTATGAATTAATTCTGATGATAGTGAGGTTTAAGCATTACCCACAGACTATCTTACATTTTCCTTTACACTATAAAAGCTCTTCCTGGCATCCCTCTTTTATGTGTGTTAATTTTCTACATTTTACCTCTCCCTTGCCCCTTCTATCATTGCATGCCTCTTACTCACCCCTTCACTTTTTGACATGATCCCAACATAATCAAGTCACACATATGTTTTCTATCTACATAGACCCATTCTAACTGCTCCAGTAATGATAAAGTGCTTAGGAATTATATATGCATTACCCCTGCTGCTACTGCTGCTGCTGCTGATGCCACCTCCAACACCATGGGGCTGGGCCTGGAGCACCCTCTTCTCTGACCCAGGTCCAACATATTTTCCTAACTCACCTTCAACATTGTCTTTGGCATTTGTGGATTGAGAAGTCTCCAATCCAGGAAAGCTGCCAGTGATTCAGTGACCTGAGGCCTGATCCAGCCCATTCTGTGTCAGTGCCACCCACTTGTGCTCCACTCACAGCCTGGATATCCTTTCTGTTGGCCTTTAAGGTGGTCTTGTGTTGGAGATTAGTTTCAGTCTGTCATTTTATGGGTTCTGTAACTCTAGAATTTGTTTAGTCTCATTTTTACAGGTATTTGGAGGGGTTTGGGGGAGATCTCATATAAGTCACTGCTTTTATTTTGCCATCTTGGCTCCACTTGTTGTTTGCATGTTATGTCCCTCATTAGACTAAACTACCTGAGATCAGAGAATCTTTTACCTTTCTTTTTATCCCAAGCCTTTAATACTTTACCTGCTTCCTAGTTGGTACTTAATAAATAATTGTTGACTGAATGATTCCCAGATCTAATATATTTTGTGTGGATCCCAGCCTATGCAATCCCTGGTAAAACTGTCATTGTTTAGCAATAGAAAACACACACTTCTAAAGGAACATTACCTGCCATGGATGAGGAATGCAGATTTCTTCCTCTATGATGGATTCTTTTTCTAATTTCATCAGGAACATTTCATTTAGGGTCCAAGCCACAGCATAGACAGCATTATAGATGGTGTAACTCAAGTCAGACATTGTCATGTCAAAGTAAAGCAAAGGCAGAGCCTCCAAGGAGGCATTTAGTAAGCATTCTTCATGCTTTAGTTTTTCAGGTTCTTCTGTACATCTGAATGTTGAGAGCCAGAATTCTTTCAGTACAATGTCCTCTGAGTATTTACCAGGGTTCACTCCCCTGAGAAAAGCCTTAAAACCAGGAACTTCACTTGTTAGGTGTGAAAAAGTAAGTGCTCCATGGAAATTATAACCATCAATATATTTGGGTCTCATGGTAATGTCCCAGTGAGAAGTGGTGACCCACACCTTGTTAATTGAGAAAAAAGGAAATTGTGAATATCTCAAGATCATTAATGAATCTGTGTCACCATGAATGAAAATCACTCTACTTGATGATGCCATGATCCTGGGCATGAATATATCCTCTGATTCTCTGTGTCTTCTCTCACTGACAGGGATCTTCTCTGTGAAGGACACACAAATCCCATTATTTGCCATCTCCAATGTCATTTCCTGAAGGAATTTCTCACCTCTCAGATCATTCACTGTCACCAGAGCTACCCATGTCCATCCAAAGTGGGTCATCAATCTGACCAGACCTTTATGTAGGGAAGAGTCCTTGGAAGCCATTTGGTAAAGAGAAGGAAATTGCCCTTTATCACTGAGGATGGGATCAAATGGCCCAAAGGTGATCTGGATGTAAAGAAACATGGGAAAATCTGAGATTTAAGAATATGCGCATGATGTAAGTGTGGGGATGAAACCAATCAACTCAGTCTTAGATTTCATATGTAAGAGAGAATGCAGTTCAATTAGAAGAACATAGAACATACTGTTTATCAGACTTATGGATAGGAAAGCAATTTATGAAGAAATAAGAAATACAAAGCAAAGTTGGGGGTAAAATGAATATTTTTATTACACTAAGTTGTGAAGGTTTTGTACAAGTAAAACGAATATTGCCATAATCAGAAGGGAAGCAGGAAATTGGGGGGAAATTTATAGACAAATTATGAAATAAGAGTTTCATATCTAAAATATAGAAATAACTTTGTCACATCTAAAAGAATATGATACATATTTCAATTGACATATGGTCAAAAGATATAAACAGTAACTTTTGCAGCTAAGAAATCAAAACAATGAAAAAATGCTCTAGATCATTTTTGATTAGATAAAAGCAAATTAAGACAACCTTGAAGTATCAAGTTACAGCTACCAGATTAGTTAAAATGATAAAGGGGAAAGTAACAAATGTTGGAGAGTATGTGGGAAAAAATGGGACACGTTCATTGTCAGCAGAATTGCGAATTAACCCAACCATTTTGGAGAGCATTCAAACCTATGTGAACTAGGCTTTCTCGTTTCTTAAGCAGGTGAAAGACTCTTGATTCAAAGAAACAAAAGGCAACAAAAAGTCCACTTTGATCAGCATTATATTTAAAAGGCAAGATTCATCAAAGGTATTTGATTACCTTAACATTCTAAAAGAGAAAACAAAAAAAGTCCCACCCTAGTTACCACAACATGGGATCACCTTCAGGTGGTGATCAGAAGGTTCTTTCAATTTCTATTTTGCCTTCTGGTTCAAGGATCTCAGGGTAGTTTTCCTTTATAACTTATTGAAATGTGATGAGAAGGATCTTTTTTGGATTATGTCTTTCAAGTAGTCCTATAAATTCTTAAAGTATCTCTCCTGTATCTATTTCCCAGGTCAATCGTTTTTCTCATGAGAAACTGCATGGTTTCTACTTCTTTATTGTTTTGATTCTTATGTGATTTCCTTGTATTTCTTAGATTCATAAGATTTCACTTGCCCCATTTTAATTTTTAAGTACTTATTTTCTTGAGTAAAATTTTGTTACTTAGTTTCCATCTGGCTAATTCTCTTTTTAAAGAAATTATTTTTTTCAGTGAATTTTTTTTTTCCCCATTTTTGGTGTTTCTTTTATCAAGTTGTTGATTCTACTTTTTTTCCTGATTCTCATGAATTACTCTCATTTTCTTTTCTAAATTTTTATTTTTCTTCTCTTATTTGCTTTTTCAAATCCCTTTAAAAGTCTTCCAGGATTTCTTTTTGGGCTTGAGACTGATGTGCATTTTTCTTTGAGACTTCCAATGTAATCATTTTTTGTCCATCATTTGGTGAATGGCTGAACAAGTTGTAGTACATTATTGTGATGAAATATTGTGTAAGAAATAATGAGCTCAATGATTTCAGAAAGAAAAAGATGGAAGGCCTTGTATGAAATAATGAAAAGCTAAATGAGTAGAACCAAGAGGATATTTTGTATAGTAATACCAATATTGTTTTAAGAATGTCTTTGAGTGAAGATGATGGAGTAAAAGCAGGGACTTGCTTTATCTCTTCCCCAAACACCTCCAAATAACTGTAAAATGACTGTTAAACAAATTCTAGAGCTACAGAACCCATAAAATGACAAAGAGTCACACACCCGAGTAAAGGTAAGGTGTTGGAGGCCATACAGCTGTTTAAACAGCAGGGGTAGCAGTCCTGATCTCAGAAAAGCAAAAGCAAAAATAGATCTGATTTAATGAGATAAGGAAGGAAACTGCATCTTTCTGAAAGGGACTATATATAATGAAGCAATGTCAATACTAGACATATATTCAACAAGTGGTATAGCATAGAAATTCTTAAAGGAGAAGCGAAGTGAATTACAGGAGGAAATAATTAAGCTACAGAATTGTGGGATGTCTACTTTTCCCTCTCAGAACTAGATGATTCTAATCACAAAATAAACAAGAAAGAATTTAAAGAGGTGATTAGAATTTGAGAAAAGTTAGATATGACAGATCTCTGGAGAAAATTGAACGTGGTTAGAAAAATATAAAACTGAGAGGGTGGAGTCAAGATGGCAGCTGGAAAGCTGGTATTTGCTTAAGCTCTCCCCCAAATCCCTACAAACACCTGAAAAATGGCTATGAACAAATTCTAGACCTGCAGAATCCACAAAATAGCAGAGTGAAACAGGTCTCCAGCCTAGGACAACCTGACCTGGTTGGTCACCAGGAATGGTCTACCACACGGTGCTGGGAGCAGAGCACAGCCCAGTGGTGGGCCGAACCAGGACAGACCAGAACAGGAGTCAGCTGGCCAGAACAGGCCTTAGGGCCATGAATCATTGACTTGTGGCATTTACCAGATTTCTCAACCTGTAAACACCAAAGAGCAGATTAGTGGGAACCTCCGGGATCAAGTTGAGAGCAGTCCAGCCACCAGCTCTGGGGGTGGTGGAGGTGGTGCAGCAGTGGTGGTGGCAGCAGCAGCAGGAAGCTCCTGAGGCTGCTTCCAGAGCTCCAGAGTCAGCTGCTTCCTGACTCCCTGGCTCACATGGTGGAAAGAATGTAGCAACAGATCAGGGGAAGAGTACAAGGAGCACTTTGTGGGCACAAAGGCAGGTTCTCTTGCTGTGCCCTGCTTGGATCTGGATTGCAGTCCTGGGGTGCAGTTCTTGGGGGAGGAGGAGCACTGCTGTGACAGAGCCTGGGGTGAAAGTGGAGTAGAAGTAGCTCTGAAAACAGCAGTGCTTGGACCCTAAAGCTTGGGACAAAGTACTCTCTACTCTACAAGCAGTCATACCATGACAAAAAGTTCAAGGGTTGAGTAGTTGGCTGGGAACATGAACAGGCAATGAAAACAAACTCAGACTCAAACTGAGACTCGAACTAAACTTTAGATTCCTTTTTTGGTGACAAAGAAGATCAAAACATACAGCCAGAAGACGTCAACAAAGGCAAAGAGCCTACATCAAAAGCCTCCAAGAAAAATATGATTTGGGCTCAGGCCATGGAAGAGCTCAAAGAGGATTTGGAAAAGCAAGCTAGAGAAGTAGAGGGAAAATTGGGATAAGAAATGAGAGTGATGCAAGAAAACCATGAAAAACAAGTCAAGGACTTGCTAAAGGAGACCCAAAAATACTGAAGAAAATAACACCTTAAAGAATAGACTAATCCAAATGTCCAAAGAGCTCCCAAAAGCCAATGAGGAGAAGAATGCCTTGAAAGGCAGAATTAGCCAAATGGAAAAGGAGGTCCAAAAGACCACTGAAGAAAATACCACCTCAAAAATTAGATTGGAGAAAGTGGAAGCTAGTGACTTTATGAGAAATGAAGATATTATAAAACAGAACCAAAGAATGAAAAAATGGACAACAATGAGAAATATATCATTGGAAAAACCACTGACCTGGAGAATAGATCCATTAGAGATAATTAAAAAAAATTATTGGACTACCTGAAAGCCATGATGAAAAAAGAGCCTAGATGATATCTTGCAAAAAATTATCAAAGAAAATTGCTCTGATATTCTAGAGACAGAGGGTAAAATAGAAATTGAAAGAATCCACAGATCACCTCTAGAAAAAAGATCTGAAAAAGACAACTCCTAGGAATATTGTCACCAAATTCTTGAGTTTCCAGGTCAAGGAGAAACAATTGCAAGCAGACAGAAAGAAACAATTTGAATATTGTGGAAACATAATCAGAATAACCAAAGATCTGGCAGCTTCTACATTAAGGGATCAAAAGGCTTGGAATATGATATTCCAGAGGTCAAAGGAGCTAGGATTAAAAACAAGAATCACCTACCCAGCAAAACTGAGTATAATGATCCAAGGCAAAATATGGATTTTCAATAAATAGAGGACTTTCAAGCTTTCTCATTGAAAAGACCAGAACTGAAAAGAAAATTTGCCTTTCAAATACAAGAATCAAGAGAAGCATGAAAAGATAAAAAAGAAAAAGAAATCATAAGGGACTTACTAAAGTTGAACTGTTTTGTTTACATTCCTATATGGAAAGATGATGTGTGTAATTCATGAGACCTTTCTCAGTATTATGGTAGTTGAAGGGAATGTACATATATATAGACAGAGGGCACAGGGTTAGTTGAATATGAAGAGATATCTAAAAAAATAAAATGGAATTAAGGGATGAGAGAGGAATATATTGAGAGGAGGAGAAAGAGAGAGATAGAATGGGGTAAATTACCTCACATAAAAGTGGCAAGAAAAAGCAGTTCTGATGGAAGGAAAGAGGGGGCAGGTTAGGGGGAATATGTGAATCTTGCTCTCATCAGATTTGACTTGAGGAGGGAATAACATACACACTCAACTGGATATCTTACCCCACATGAAAGTAGGGGAAAGGAGATAAAAAGGGGGGATGATAGAAGGGTGGGAATATAGGGGGAGGAAGTAATCAAAAGCAAACACTTTTGCAAAGGGACAGGGTCAAGGGAGAAAACTGAATAAAGGGGGACAGGATAGGATGGAAGGAAATATAATTAGCCTTTCAGAACATGAGTATTGTGGAAGTGTTTTACATAAGGATACCTGTGTGACCTATGTTGAATTGTTGCCTTCCTAGGGAGGGTGGGTGGGAAGGGAAGAGGGGAGAGAATTTGGAACTCAAAGTTTTAAAAGAAGATGCTCAAAAAAGGTTGTTTTTGCATGCAGCTGGGAAACAATATATACATCGGGAATGGAGCATAGAAATCTATCCTCCCCTACAAGAAAGTAAGGGGAAAGAGGATGGGGGGATGGGGCGACAGAAGAGAGGACTGACTGGGGAACAAGGCAATCAGAATATATGCCATCTTGGAATAGAGGGGAGGGTAGAAATGGGGAGAAAATTTGTAACTCAAAATCTTTTGGAAATCAACATTGAAAACTAAAATATTAAATAAAAATTATAAAATTCAATAAAAAAAGAAAAATATAAAACTTCTTCACAATGGTATACGGCACTTGCATAAAAATTGACCAGGTATTAAAGCACAAAAACCTCACACCCCAACGGAGAATAGCAGGAATATTAAAAAGATACTTTTCTTATGGTAATGAAATAAAAAATACATTCAATTATGGGCAGTGAAAGATAGATAAAAAATTATTTGGAAACTAAATACTCTAAAGCTCAAAAATAAGTGAGCCAAAGAACGAATCATACTTTAGATGTGATGGTGGCTGAGCCCTTTTCAGGGATACTTTCCACCTTTAGTGTTCATCTGCTTCACCCAACTCTGACATTTGGCTCCAAGAAACTGCAGCTGTCCATTGGTCACACCCTGCTAAACCATTTCCGTAGGTGAGTTAAACCAAGCTGAAAGTAATTAAATTGCCTCAAGCCCTTCAGTGAGTTACAGGGATGTCTTGGCTAAACACCTGAAGATTTCCCCGGTGGAATGCGTGGATTACATCAGTTTGTCCCAACTGGCTGTGAAGGTGTTGGAAACGGGCTATGGAGAGTGCTTAGAGCTTGGTTAGCCATCAAAGACACCAAGGTCATCCCCTGCATTCCCAGACATCCCCAGTCATCTTGCTTTTTGTCTTCTCTTATGACTGGAAGAAAAAGGGAGGCAGATGACTTCAAATAACTCTGCTTCATGTAAATCCAGTTTACGCACAAGTCAAAGGACCTCACAAAAACCATTTTACCATTTTTACCTTCCTCAAAGTACTGTGCTAATGGGCAAGCGATAAAGCAACAGTTGCAGATACAATGGGGGTTGTAGTCAGAACCAAGCACACAAGCAGCCCAGGGCATAGAGTGTTCATCTCACTGGACTGAAGCAGCAGTGGGATTCAGCAGCCCCTTTGTGTCTCAGCAGCTATTTTTAAGGGCACTCTTCATCTCCAGGCATGAGAAAGGGACTAGTTAAGATGGCTTACAAAGTGTCTGCTTCGATGGACTTCAGAAAAGCCTGGACAGACTTATATGAATTGATGCTGAGTGAGGGGAGCAGAACAAGGAGAACATTGTACAAAGTTACAGATACATTGTGTGATGACTAATTTTAATAGATTTGGCTCTTCTCAGTAATGCAAAGTTCTAAGACAACTCCAAAAGACTCATGGTGGAAAATGCTATCCACATCCAGAGGAAGAATCAGAGTCTGAATGCAGATTGACACAAACTATTTGCTCTCCTTTCCTTGTGTTTCTTCTTTCTCTTGGTTCATCCCGTTGGTTATAATTCTTCTTTGCAACATAACTGATGTGAAAATATGTTTAATGTGAATGCATATGTAGAACCTATATCAAATTGCATGCCATCTTGGTGAGGGAGAAGAGTAGGGAAGGGGAGAAAATTTGGAACTCAAAACGTTCTGGAACCATGTTGAAAAACTAAAAATAAATAAATATTTTTTAAAAGGGTCTGCTTCACCTCACCTAACCCTGGCCTCATTACAACAATAGGCAGTGTGAGAGAGAGTTTACATTCTGTTGTCTAAAAAGAAAAACTATACAAAAGCATTTGTGAAAATGATTTCACTAACCATTGGTACATGAAACGTACGCATGCTTACGGACAACAACATTTCAGGTAGACAGGAAAGACCAACAGTTCTTGTCGAGAGAGAACTCAGTAGGTATCACATCCAAAGAGCAGCCCAAGTGAAGTAAGGCTAGCAAATAAAGGGTAGGTTATAGAAGTCAGAGATGGATACCGATTTTTCTGGACTGGCCTCAGTGATGGGGAGTGCTATGAATCTGTCATAGGTTTTGCAATCAAAACTAATCTATTGAATAAACTTACATGCCACCCAAAAGGACTGAATGACCAGCTCATGACATTTTGATGGCCACTTGCAGGAAAGTAGGAAAATAAGGAAATTGTTTACAGCTAGTATCTTTGACAAAGGCCTCACTTCTCAAATAAATAGAGAAATTAGTCATTTTTTTAGAATGCAAGTCATTTCCCAATTGATAAAAGGTTAAAGGATATAAAAAGGGAGTTCTCAGAGAAAGGGATCAAAGCTATCTGTAAACATATAGAAAAATGCTCTAAATTACTATTGATTAGAGAAATGCAAACTAAAACCAAATTTTGACTCAACACCTCACATCTATCAGACTGAGTAATATAACAAAAAAAGGAAAATAATAAACGCTTGAGGGAATATGGGAAAACTAGGACACTAATGCACTGTTGGTATAGTTGTGAACTGATCCAACTATTCTGGAGAACAATTTACAACTATGCCCAAAGGGCTACAAAACAATACATACCCTTTGATCCAGCAATACTACTACTAGGTTTGTATTCCAAAGAGATTTTTTAAATTTATTTTTTATTTTTAGTTTAAAACACTCAGTTCCACAAGTTTTTGAATTCCAAATTGTCTCCACCTATCCCCCCTCCCGCCTCCATCCCCCAAGATGGCATGTAATCTGATATATATTCTACACATACCTTCACATTGAACTTATTTTCACAATAGTCGAGTTGTAACAAAGAATTATAACCAATGAAATGAATGAGAAACAAGAAAGAAAAGCAAAAAAAGGAGAAAAAGACAGCAAATAGTTTGCTTCAAACTGCATTCAGACTCCATAATTCTTTCTCTAGATGTGGATAGCTTTTCCCATCATTAGTCTTTTGGAGCTGTCTTTGAACTTTATGTTGCAGAGAAGAGCCAAGTCTAGCAAAGTTAGTCATCACAAATACCATGTTCTTGTGATCATGTATAATGTTATCTTGATTCTGCTCCTCTCACTCAGCATCAGATCACATAAGTCTTTCCAGATTATTGTGAAGTCCATCTGCTCCTATTTCTTATACCACAATAGTATTCCATTATATTCATAAACAAAATTTGTTTAGCCATTCCACAACTGATGGGCTTCCCCTTGATTTCAAATTCTTTGTCACCATAAAAAGAGGTGTTAAAAATATTTTTGTACATACTGGTCCCTTTCCCACTTGTGTGATCTCTTTGGGATACAGCCCTAGCAGTGGTATTGCTGGGTAAAAGAGTATGCACATATAAACCACTTTAGGCATAGTTCCAAATTGCTCTCCAGAATGATTGGATCAGTTCATAAGCCCACCAACAATGTATTAGTGTTCCAACTTTCCTACATCTCCACCATTTATCATTTTCCTGTTTCATTTTGTTACCCAATCTGACAGGAGAGTTGTGGTACCTAACAATTGTTTTGATTTGGATTTCTCTGATCAATAATGATTTAGGGCATTTTTCATATAATTGTACATATCTTTAATTTCATCCGATAACTACTTGTTCATATCATTTAATGATTTATCAATTGGGAAATGACTTGTATTCCCATTAATTTGACTCAGTTCACTGTATATTTTAGAAATGAGCCCTTTATTAGAGACACTACTTGTAAAAATCCTTTCCCAATTTTCTGCTTCCTTCCTAATCTTTGTTGCATTGGCTTTGGTCACACAAAAATTTTCAATTTAACATAATCAAAATTATCCATTTTGAATTTTTTAATGCTCTCTGTCTCCCAAAGAGATTTTTACAAGGTGTGGGGACCCATCTGTGCAAAATATGTTTAAAGCAGCTCTTTTTTACTGTGTCTAAGAACCAGAAATTTGGGAAATGACAATCAATTGGGGAATAGCTGAAGAAGCTGTAGTATACGATTATAATGGAATATTATTGTGCTGTAAGAAATAACAAGCAGGATGATTTCAGAAAAACCTAGAAAGACTTACAAGAACTGACACAAAGTGAACTGAGTAGAACCAGGACAACATTGTACAGAGTAACAACAATATTGTGTGACCAAAACTCAGCTCTTCTCAACAATAAAATGATCCAAGGTAATCCCAAAAGACTCATGATGAACAATGCTACTGACCCCCAGAGAAAAAAAATTAATATTGTCCAAATACAGACTAAAGCATGGTATGTTTCTCTTTCTTTCTTCTTTTCTTTTTCCTTCCTTCTTTTCTTTCTTTCTTTTTTTCTTTCTTCTTGTTTAAGTTTTCTTGGACAAAAAGATTTATGATGGAAATGTTTTAAATGATAGCACATGTAAAACCTCTATCTAATTGTGTAACATCTCATGGAGAGAAGAGAGAAGTGAGGGATGGATAGAATGTGGAACTCAAAACTTAAAGAGAAAACCAAATGTTAAAATTTGTTTAGATATAATTGGGAAAAAATTCTTAGATATTCTTAAAAAAATAATTTTGCTTACCAGTTGGCTAAAATGACAGAAAAAGAAAGTGATAAATGTGGGGGTAGATAGGGAAAAATTGAAACAGTAATGCATTGTTAATGCAGTTGTGAACTGATCCAACCACTCTGGAGAGCAATTTGGAACTATAACCAAAGGGCAATACCACTACTCAGTCTGTATCACAAAAAGATCACAAAAAGGAAAAGAACTTACATATACAAAAGTATTTATAGTGCTAATTTCTACAGTGGCAAAAAAATAGAAGTTGAGGGGAAAACCATCAATTGAGAATGCCTGAACAAGTTATGGTAAAATGAATGTAATGGAACACTACTGGGCTATAAGAAATGATGAGTAAGCAGATTTCAAAGAATCCTGGAAAGGCTTATATGAATTGATGCAAAGTGAAGTGAGCAGAACCAAGAGAACATTTTACACAGTATTAGCAACATTGTGTGATGATCGCTTGTGAATGACATAGCTCTTCTCAGCAACACCATGATCCATGACAATTCCAAAAGATTCATGAGGGAAAATCCTATCCAGATCCAGAGAAAGAACTGATGGAGTCTGAATACAGATAGAAGCACACAGTTTTCACTTTATTTTTGGTGATTCTGTTCTTTTGCATATTTCTTCTTTCACAACATGACTAATATGGAAATATGTGTTACATCATTGCAAACACACAATCTATAACACATTCCTTACCATCATGGAGGGTGATGGGAAGGGAGGGACAAAATTTGGAACTCAAAATTTAAAAAAGAGACTTCAAATTTTTATTTGAATGTAATTGGAACAAACTGATATTATTAAAATGAAAAAAGAAAAATGATGACTACATAACTTCAATTTATGGATTTTCCAGGTCAATGAGCAAATTTTAGATGCCATAGAAAATGTAATTTAAAATAATTGAAAAATAAGACAACATGCCAATATTCATGAGAGATAAAGCAATCCTTAAAGAAAATTCTATACTCCTGTGTTATTTCTTCAAAAGAGAGAAAGAAAACAGATCAACAAACTAGGCATTCAGATAGAGATATAGAGATAAACATATGTGTACATATGAATTTTGTTGGTTGGTTGTTGCAGTCATGTTTGACTTTTGTTACACCATTTGGGGTTTTCTGTAAAGATATTAGAATGGTTTGCCACTTCCTTCTCCAGTTCGTCTCACAGATGTGGCACTAAAGCAAAAAGGGTTAAGTAGCATGCACAGCATCACACAGCTATTAAGTGTCTAAGGACAGATTTGAATTGCAGAAGATGATTCTTTCTGACTTTAGGCTCAGAACGCTATCCACTGCACAGCCTAACTACGTGTGTGTGTGTGTGTGTGTGTGTGTGTGTGTGTGTGTGTCTGTACCCAATTCGTTGAAATGCTTTCTATTTTGTAATCTGCATTTCTCTTATTTGTGTGCTCTCTCTCTCTCTCTCTCTCTCTATCTATCTATCTATCTATCTATCTCTATCTCTATCTTCCTCCCTCTACTGTGCTCTCTCTTTCATTGAAGAAATAATTTGGAGGGATATTTTTTTCCTCCAATGATGGCTTTAGCTGTATCTTTCAATTGTTGGCATGTATCCTTATTTCTATGTTATATAAGGAGAACTGAGGATGGGGGAGAGAGAACGAGAGAGAGAGAGAGAGAGAGATCTCAGCAAAGTGTCTCAGTCAATTAACATGAAGCAAACTTTTCCAATGAAAGAGCTGGCAGGAGGGGGAGTCAGGGAAAATTTGAGGTACTAAATGTTTTGGAAAGTCACTGTGGTGAGTGACTGGAAATCAATTGGAGTGTGTGTGAAAAGAATAGAGAATAGAATCAAAACTGTTTTGCTGCAGTGAGGATACTGTTGAGATTATGTAATGTAAAATCGTAGTGGATCTAGTTAACTTGATTTCATGTTTTCTCCAACTTCTTTCAGCAATGTGGGAAAAAAGTGAAGGCAGTGGATTGTGGGACTTCTATAGGACTGTTTCATATTAGGGAAATGTTATTGATAGGGACTTAGGTACTCAAGAAAACAGTACAGCATTGGACAGGGTCATATTTGGAATCAAGATGGGGAAGAGTGAAGAGTAACTCGTGTAGTGGTGATGACCTTAAAATGAACTGAGGCTGGAGGGATTTTAGAACATGATAAAGATGAAGAACAGGGTTTAGAGTTGCCGAGTGGAGGGAGATGTAGAATCGCAATATATTGTCACCCAATAATGGAATTTCTAAGTTTATGAATATAGAAATGGAACATTTTTGAGAGATGGCATGGTGAGTGGTGTTACCCTCTCTGTGTGTAGGTGAGAGGAAGGAATAGGTCCCTGGAAATGAGTGCATATCAATATGTTTGCTCATGTCACCTAACATAGGAGGTGAGTAGAAAGGAGAGACTGAGTCAGAAAGGTAAGTAGATAACACATACAAGAATCCTAATTGGAGGTAAATATGTATTGAGTGAACTTTCAAAGGAACTTTCAAACTTTCCAAAGGAAGAGAGTTCACTCAGTAATGGAAGGAGAGGGAGAGTCTGGAAGTATCAGTGGGGGAAATGGACCATTACAACTGCCCTACTTCAGCTAAATAAGCCGAGGAAAGAGGGAAAGGCCCCATATTTTGGTAGGTACTTAGAGTAGCTTTTTAGTCACATTCAAGTTGTTGAAACTAAGAGATTTTAATCAATTAGTAAATTGCTGTGACCACAGTATTGTGCAAAAACACATTGAAATATCATTGCTTGGTAACAAATAATAAAGAGTTGGATTCAGAGACACCTGGAAAGTTTTGTATGAACTAATCTCAAATGAAGTGAAGGCAGTCAGGAGAAAAATTCATACAACATGGACATTATAAATAAAAATAACTTTGACAGCCATAAGACCTCTACTAGTTAGCAGTGGCCAACTATTGTGGCAGAGGATGATTATAAGGCTTTGGAAAGTAATCCATTTTAGGCTGTGGCATGGCTGCATGTACTTCAATAACTCCATTGGGGAGATCTGTGTACTTATGAAAGTTCCGTACATTATCCTTTATTAATTTTTTTAATTTTCCAATTTAAAATTAACAGTCCTTCAGTCTCTCTTTAATACCCATCAAGCATTCAATGTAGAAAGAAAAAAAAGGCTTCTTTCATCTCTTTCCCTATCTATGACTAAGTAGTCTTCTCTGCACCAGGGAAACATTTGAGAGTATGCATAGAAAAACTTCAATTTTGCTGTGAGAGTTAAGGTTGAATCATATACTTTTGCTGTCGCCTAGGCATAATATTACAGTTATTGATCTTTTAAGTGAAAGCTAAAATAGACTTTAAAGAGAATAATCACCTCCATGACTTCAGATATTTATATTGTCATGTATTTAATAGTGTGAGGTAGAGTGGAAATTTGTATTGGTGAGCTCTTCTGTTTAGTGAGTAAATCACCTCATTAAGGTGCTCTCCCTTCCTCCTCTCCAACAATTTAAAGACACCCTCATCACTGCTGCCCAGAACCTGCACTTTCCATACCAATGCTCACTATTCCCTTTATTGAAAGAAGTATTCTTTGGGAAAAGAAAACCCATAGTAATACTCAGAAACAATATATCACATGATGATAAAACACAGATAACAGGATGTAGTGCCTGGAGCAATGAACTAGTATAAAACACATGACTTATAGCCCCAGCTCTCCCACCAACTTTATTTGAGACTGTAGGGAAGCTCTTTCATCCTCCATATGCTCAGAGACTTTGTCTGGATAATGGGAAATTAGGCATGCAAAATTTCTAGATTTCCTTCATGTGAAAGCAATTAAGTGATACTGACTATATGTTTGATATTAAAGGGGGTTCAGTGCTCAAGGCAGACCCACTCTCTCCTACGTGTAAGTTTTCAAAATTTTACTGATGATGTCATTGGTATAGGAAATTTCCAGGCAAGATAAAACTTCTACCCATGCTGATTATAACCAGCTCTGAAATGTAAAGTCTCTGAGAGTTGCTTAGAGTACGGTGAGGTTGTAAGACTTGGCCAGGGTCACGCAGCAATTATGTGGCAGAGGTAGTTTTTTTTTTTAACTTGGGTCTCCTGACTCCACTGCCTCTCAAGGGTCCAATGAAGTCTCAAAAGGTGTCATGGTCAATATCACCCACCTGAGGATACTTGTAGAGGTCGAGCAGAGTCCCCATCTGGACAGCTAGAGCTGAAGTGGCTCCTCCAATAACAGCCACAGACTTGTCCTTCTCCCAGCAGCTGTAGTTAGGGATGAGCCAGCCCTGCCCAGACAGCCACCGCAGGGAGCTCTCCAAGGTCCTTTCATCACTGTGGTAGGTGTTGTAGAGGTGGAAGCCCAGGGTGAGGTTGGGCAACAAATTAGGACACTTGTTGATCTCCTCTACAGCAAACATCAGTGTCAGGGCTAGTTGGTAGTTTTTGTATAGCCACCTAATAGACAGAGAATCAGAAATCCTTAATGAAGTCTGTAAAAAGAATTAACTTAAGGAAGGAGGATGTTCCAGCCATGTGAGGGTTAAACCTAAGAACTGTAGCTCATTTTGCCTGTATTAATAACAGCCTCCTTTATTTCTGTACTGCTTCCTTCTTGTGATTGGACTATTAAGGACTATTTTCCTTAAGTTCCTAATATGGCTCTAACTGCTCGAGTCACTTACTCAATCATCATGGAATCACTCACTCACTAATTCATTAAGGCATATAACAAAGATATGATGAACACCTACCATTTCAGAATCACAGAGTTCAAGATTTGAAAACAACCCAGAAGTCATCTAATATAACATTGTCTCACAAGCAATCTTCCATATAACTCTTCCTATAAAATGAATATAGAAGCTTCCTGTAAGAGATATAGTAAGAAGTTCCGGGAAGTAAAAAAAAATAAATAATGCTCAGTTATCTTTCAAGAGTAAGCCGAGAAATGACTACAAAAAGCCACGTTATCTTCTGGAGACTGTGTTTGAATATCAACTCACTCACAATTTCCTCCTGACCTCGCTAAGCTTTAACCAGCATTAGTCCTAAACCTTTACTCACATCCCATGTATGAGCTCCCATGATCCTTGCTCCCAAAGACTGATTCTGATTGTCCCAGATAATAACCCTGTATAACTCTATCCCTTTGAACCCTCATTAGAAAACTAACTCTATCCAAGACACCAGAAGACTGAAGTGTGCCCCACCTCCCTTCTCACCTTCTACCTTTGTGAGCATCTCCCTGATCCAATAAAAAACAATCTTCCTTCTTATAGTTTCTTTATTTCTGCTTCTTTTTGGTTCTTTCCAGTGCTGCTGTGCCTTCCAGACAGACCAGTTCTCTTGGTAGAAGCATGTGTGGCTAACAATTCTGTACCTGCACCTCTTTTCCAAGTTTCCTGACTTAGGAGAAATAGAGAACAAGGGATGAATTGGGAACCTGGTGCCTCACTGCCATTGGCCCCCACCTTTTCCATGACACTATGCTTGTGTCTGTGGTGTCTTATCTAGAACAGCATACCTTTTATCCAAGAATAAAAGTGGGAAGTAAGAAATATTGCTATCTTTCCTAATGGTTTTGTGGATGTTCCTTATTCTATGTTAGGACAATACCTAACAAGGCTACGTTCCCATAACTTATCCAAACATCTCCTGATGCCTAAGATACAGGAAAGGGAAGCAAGATAGGCCCACAAACCTTTAATAAAAGGTCATGGGGAGCATTTGGCCTGGGACTGGTAAAGATAGAGTTAGAAATGCTGAGCATGGGGAGGCAACTTCTCAATAGATGAAAACTTTGTGAAGTACATCATAGCCATGGAAGGATGGGGATTTTCAGGGGTGAAAATGAGGATCTCCAGGAGAGAGAAATCAGTGGCAAGAGCACATAAACACGTTTAAGCGATAGAAAATATTCCAAAATTGTATCCAGAGAATCAGCTAGAAGGTACTGAGTGCAATATGGTCAAAATCTGGAGTATTCACTCTGCCCTGTCATCTCTGCTCACCTTTTCTCTTTTATGGTAAGGACCGAGAAAAGCCAAAAAACAAAAAACAAACAAAAAAAGAGTTAGTTACTATTGAGACCAGCTCCAAACTCATAGCCAAACAGATGACATATGCATGTCAATATGATCCAAAATATGTACAAAATATGTACTCCCTCAATTCTTGTCTTTAAGGTAATTCAGACACATATCCCAGAAAGTGGAAGACAAATGCAGGGGAATCTTCAAGCATTCTCATTCATTCTATTATTAACAGCCAAACTGACTTCCCCTTTATTAACTGCCTGTTTTATGAGAATTTGAAACGCTTGTCCATTCTTTCTTCATTCACACTTGCTACAATTAGAATAAGGGAGGGAAAAAAACATAATTCTTCCGTAGACATGAAAAAACACTATTCTCAAAGAAAAGTCTGGCAAAGGCTACAAAGAAAGAAAGGAAATTTGGTTCACAATGGCCATTTTGCCCAACTTAGTTCAGCCTCTTGGTCTTGACAACTGCTTCTTGACAACTATCATTCCCTTAGCCTAGGTGGTGAAAAATTACAGAAAAGAGAAGAATCGAGAATATCTTAAAACATCCAAGAAATATAAGCAAACATTAAACTATTTAATTATTTTAGATTAATGGAGATAAAAACATGGAGGAAGGAAAAGAAAGGCACAAATGCAGTGTAAAATACAGAAAGAACTCAAAAGCAATAGAGATACACAGACACAGAGACATACAGAAGAGGTCAAAATTTTTATCTTACAAGTCCTATTCTTCATCTCCCCAAACCACTGCTACAAATCCCTTGTCAGGCCTATGACTTGCAGGGTCCTCACAAAAAATTGGGCAGGGATATCATTGCAAGGAATGTGTGTGTGTTAGCATTTAAGTCTAAATCCAATTTCTCTAGTAAAGATATTCATTGTTTATACTTACTAGAGTTGTTCACAAGATGAGCAGAGCCAAGACAAAGCTCCACATCTCTCCACTGGCTCAAGATTAGTGAGAGAAGAGACTGACACAAAGACAGTTATGTAAATACAGACTCAGACAAAGAGACGGGAAGAGACAGGAAAAATCAGGAAGGGTGACAGAGAGAATCTTTTCATTCCTTATCTCTAAAAGAAAATCAGGAGGATGGAAACTGACCATGAGCAACAAATGGCACATAAGAGAGAGCAGAAGGGACCCTCAGATCAGCACTCAAGGGTGCACTTTCCTGCCTGCCTCTTCTATAAAAACCTCTATAATCCTAGGCCTGCTCAGAGGCACAGGGAGGCAGACACTTACTTATAATTCCAACAGTTCTTGTCAGGTTTGCTTCCAAAGAGTCCTGCTCCTGAAACACTGCTCACTTCAACTGAATACATGGGGAGAAAAGCCCCAATCACAAGATCCCCATTTCTGACAAGGCTTGGGCTCATTTTGGGGAAGCAGAGTGGCTCCTCTGTCCTATTCTCAGAGGTTGGAAGCTTCAGCAGCAGTGACAGGAGAAAGACAGAAAACCATAGAGAAATCTTTCTCCGAACAGAAAGCCACATATTCCTGAACATTAGATAAAGCCCCAAGCCTGGTAGGAGCCAAGAGGCTGTGAGAACTAGAGCAAAATCAAACATTCTAGGCTTGGACTGCTTAGAAAAAAATCCTCAAGCCGCAATGTTTTGTTTTGGGGGAAATGGAAAGAACTAGTCCTCACTCCACACCTGAGGAAACACAAAGGGACATTAGCTGTGCCCATGTCTAGGACAAGGACAGTTATGTAAGACCAAGGGGTTATCATAAGGCTTCTTGGCCCCTTAACATATATTCTGTCTCTCAAGGAACGTATGTTTAATCACTGACAGTGTCCACAGAGACATGAAACTCCATGAGGAATGCTGAGGATCATTCCTGCCTCAGGCATTCCCAGCTGTGTCCCTTCATCCAAGGCAAAAACACAAGTGGAAAAACATATTTGGAAATCTCTGTCCCTGTTATCAACAGAGTCTACTGCACAGGAACTCTCATGGAAAGGTTTGTGTCCCTGTGTGACCCAGAGGGCTGCAGAATCCTGGAGCTGGAAGATGTTGCTTCCAGGAAAGATTGTTGTGAGCATACAAGGTAGATTTTCAGAGAGGGAAGATGGGTTGAGAATCTAAAGGAACCACAATTAGGATCCATCTTGTGCTTTGGTGTACTCCCAAGTCCAGGCTCTGCCCATACTCAGGTTCATAGAATCACAGAACCTCAGAGAAAAAAATGGGATATCAGAGACAACTTGGCCAACAGGTGCCTGAAAAGAATCACCTTCTACGATTCCCACCTCTGCTGACCCCCATAACCGGATATTTTGCTATACTGACATGTCCTCTTTTTCTCCAAATGCTAGGATTATTGGATTTGGAACCAAAAAGATCTTTAAAGATAAATTTAACCCAAAATGTGCTTTTAGAAATAAGAAATCTAAAGAAACATTACTTGACCCAGGTCATGTTGTTAACAAACACCTCAATCCACTATTAACACTACCTAACACTTGTATTCTGCCTTAAAGTTTATAAACCATTTTACACATATTACAGCAAATTTTATTCTCACAACGTACTTTTGAGATGGGTACTATTATTATTGTCATTTTACTGATGATGAAAGAAGCTAGACAGAGTTTCAATGTTTTGCCAGGGGTCTCATAGCCTGTGAGGAAGGATTTGAAGGTCTTCCTGACTCTTTGGAGTCCGAAATGTAATCTGACATTATCCATTGCATTATTCCCTCCTCTAGAGAAAAGGAAAGGTATATTTCACCTCTCAAAATTATTCTGCTTTGGACCTATATCTATTTCTGTTTTCTGTAGAAGATGTGAAATTCAGGATTTAAAACTTAGAGCAAAATCAGTGGAAAAACTATTGTTGGCTTACAGACCAGGGAAATCTATGGGAAGAAAGAAGGCCTTAGACAGGGGGGTAATGAGTAAAGGGACCTTGAAAGCTCAGTGATCCAGGGCCAGGAGAGTGAAGAATGAACAGGTAGGCAAAAGGGGCAAGAAGAAGCAAACATACCCTCTCTAGTTGAAAGCTCAGGTCACATCATCATCAGAGCTCAACAAAATACAATGAAACACATGTACACACACACACACACACACACACACACACACACACACATACCTTTAATAGTCAGGTGGTACAATGGATAGAGCACTGAACCTGGAATCAGGAATATGTCAGTTTATATCCTACCTCAAAGACACTTGCTGTATGACTACAGACAAGTCAGTACATTTCTGTCTACCTCAGGTTCATCAAATAAAACATGGGGATATAAAGAGCACCTATCAGGGGGCAGATCCAAGATGGTGCTGGAAAGCAGGGACTTGCTTAAGCTCTCCTGCAAATCCCTCCAAACATCTGTAAAAATGGCTCTGAACAAATTCTAGAGCTGCAGAACCCACAAAATAGCAGAGGGAAACAGGTCTTCAGCCCAGGAGAGCCTGGATGGTCACTGGGAAGGGTCTGTTGCATGGTGCTGGGAGCAGATCGCAGCCCAGCATGGGCCGGGCCAAGACAGACTAGACCGGGAGTCAGCCAGCTGGAACAGGCCTTAGTGCCATAAATCATTGAGCTGTGGCAGTTACCAGACTTCTCAAATGCCAAAGAGCAGGTTAGTGGGACAGAGGGCACAGGGTAGGTTGAATATGAAGGGTTGATATGTAAAAAAAAATTAAATTAAAGGGTTAGAGAGGAATATATTGAGACAGGGGGAAAGGGAGCAATAGAATGGGGTGAACAATTCTTCATTTAAGAGCAATGTGTATATGTGTGAAGGGTGTGTGTATTGGCATTTTAGTGATCATTAAATTCTGTGTGAAATGTAAGATAATGTTCCAGCTCTGAGTTTATGGGATGGGGGAAGTTTTAAGCTCATGCTTTTCATTGAGTGAATGTATTTGGTACCCATTAAAGGTAACACAGCAGTGGGGGCTCATAACAGTATAGTCTGAACAGTGCAGGAACATACAGTACTTTCTAAAATTCAATTTTATTTTATTTCCAACTTAGAATTCTCTTCTTTACAATTCCCCTACTCTCCTCTCATTGAGAAAAGCGAAACAAAACTCACTCCATACATGGATAGCCAAGCAACACAAATTAGCACGTTGGCCATGTCAGACACAAACACATAAACTGGTGTACATACCTAGTATACATAATTATGCACCTGTATATACATATGCATGCATATGCTTGCACATACTCATGAGTATTTATGCACACCCACAAAAGCCAAAATCTTTAGTCTTAGTCCACCACTTCTCTGTCTGAAGGTTCATGATGTTCTGTCATGATGCCTCTGGAATTGTAGTTGGTCATCGTATTGTCCAATTTTCTGCTTTGCTACTAATCTTGGTTGCATTGGCTTTGTTTGTACAAAACTTTTCAATTTAATGTAATCAAAATTATTCATTTTGAATTTTCTAATGCTCTCTACATCTTGTTTAGTCATAAATTCTCCCCTTCTCCATAAATATGACAGATTAACTGTTCCTTGCTCTCCCAAATTAATTATAGTATCAACCTTTATATCTAAATTGTGAACCTATTTTGACTTTATTTTGGTATACAGTGTAAGATATCGGTCTATGCACAGTTTCTACCATACTATTTTCCAGTTTTCCCAGCATTTTTTTGTCAAATAATGAGTTCTTATCCCAGAAGCTGGATTCTTTGGGTTTATCAAACAGTAGATTACTATAGTCATTGACTACTGTGTCTTGTGTACCTAACCTATTCCATTGATCTACCACTCTTTTCCTTAACCACTCCCAAATAGTTCTGATGATTGCTGCTTTGTAATACAGTTTAAGATCTGGTATGGCTAGGCCACCTTCCCTAGCCTTTCTTTTCATTAATTCCCTTGATATTCTGGCCTTTTTGTTCTTCCAGATTAATTTTGTTACTATGTTTTCTAGTTCCACAGAGTTACTTTTTGGTAGGTTGATTGGCATGGTATTAATAAGTAATATAATTAAGATGGCAGCTGGAAAGCAGGGATTTCCCTAGGGCTCTTCCCAGGACCCTCCAAACACAGATAAAAATGTCTCTGAACAAATTCTAGAACTGTAAAACCCAAGAAATAGCAGAGGGAAGTAGAGTTCCACCCCAGGAAAGCCTGGATGGTCACTGGATAAGGTCTATCACTCACAGAGCTGGGAGTGGAGCGGAGCAGAGCCCAGCATGGGCTGCACCCGGACCAAGCAGACCATGAGCTGGGCAGAACAGCCATAGCACCCTGAATCAGTGAGCTGTGGCAGTTACCAGACTTCTCAACCCACAAATGCCAAGGACAACAAAGAAGGTTAGTGGGAAAAAACTGTGGGGACAGAGTGAATGGAGTTTGTGGTTCAGCCACTGCCCTAGGGGCAGCAGAGGTGGTGCACCAAAAGAACTACAACCGCAGTTGCTTCTGGCCCCAGTCCCACCTGGTGGGAGGAATTAAATGGCAGATCAGAGCGGGAGTGCAGAGCCTGCTTAAGATCTCAGTCCAGTCTGGGTTGGTGGTTCTTGGGGGAGGAGGAGTGCTGCTGTGGCAGAGATTGCTTTGAGAAATAGCTCTGAAAACAACAGTGCATCCCCTCAAGCTTAGAACAAAATACTCTCTACTATACAAGCAGTCATACCCTGACGAAAAACTCAAGGGTCAAGTAGTTGTCTGGGAACATGGCCAGGCAGTGAAAATGCTCACAGATTCAGACTCAGACTTTGGAATCTTTCTTTGGTGACAAAGAAGACCAAAACATACAGATAGAAGAAATCAACAAAGTCAAAGAGCCTACATCAAAAGCCTGCAACAAAAGCATGAACTGGTCTCAGGCCATGGAAGAGCTCAAAAAGGATTTGGAAAAGCAAGTTAGAGAAGTAGAGGAAAAATTGGGAAGAGTAATGAGAATGATGCAAGAAAACCATGAAAAACAAGTCAATGACTTGCTAAAGGAGAACCCCCCAAAATACTGAAGAAAACAACACCTTAAAAATAGACTAACGCAAATGGCAAAAGAGCTCCAAAAAGCCTACAAGGAGAAGAATTCCTTGAAAGGCAGAATTAGCCAAATGGAAAAGGAGGTCCAAAAGACCACTGAAGAAAATATTACCTTAAAAATTAGATTGGAGCAAGTGGAAGCTGGTGACTTTATGAGAAATCAAGATATTACAAAACAGAACCAAAGGAATGAAAAAATGGAAGGCAAAGTGAAATATTTCATTGGAAAAACCACTGACCTGGAAAATAGATCCAGGAGAGATAATTTAAAAATTATTGGACTACCTGAAAGCCATGATCAAAAAAAGAGCCTAGATGCCATCTTTCAAGAAATTATCAAGGAGAACTGCCCTGATATTCTAGAGCCAGAGGCTAAAATGGAAATTGAAAGAATCCACTGATCACCTCCTCAAAAAGATCCCCAAAAGAAAACTCCTAGGAATATTGTTGCCAAATTCTGGAGCTCCCAGATCAAGGAGAAAGTATTTCAAGCAGCCAGAAAGAAACAATTTGCGTATTGTGGAAACATAATCAGAATAATACAAGATCTAGCAGCTTCTACCCTAAGGGATCGAAAGGCTTGGAATATCATATTCTGGAAGTCAATGGATCTAGGATTAAAACCAAAAATCACCTAGCCAGCAAAACTGAGTATAGTGCTCTGTAACGGGGCGAGTTAGATCTGACCCCTGCCCTCCTTGGACCTCTGCATCCAGGGCCTGCCAAGGGAAACTCAGGGCCCTGCGATGTGAGAGGAACAGGAAGCGACCAGGAGGAAGGGTCTTGCCCTTGTTGCACATGGAACTTCCGGTTCTCTGCCCAGCTTGTCAGAGCATGTGGAACTTCTGGTTCTCTGCCCTGGCTTGCCAGAGCATGTGGAATTTCCAGCTCTATGTCTGGGCATGCTAAGACCACATGGAGCTTCTGGTTCTTTGCCTGGACTGCCTGACCGAAGGGAGCTTCAGGAGAGCGTGGGAAAGGTAGGGGAGGATAGTAGGCGGAATCGGGGCGGTCCTTAGTACCCAGGTGTCCAGATTTTACCTGTTTAACCATAAATTGCACCAACATAACTAAAGAATGTACCTGCATCACCAAAGATGTAAAAGTTTGCTGCTATCCTGAATAAATTGGAATTACTCACCACCTTCAGCTCCCGCCCCATTCATTGTCCTTGAGATCAGGCCCTTTGCTAGGCAAAGGCCTGGGTGTGGGGGATAACAGACCCCCACAAGTCGGTTGTTGAGGCGGAGGACCTCAACAATGCTCCAAGGCAAAATATGGATTTTCAACAAAATAGATGACTTTCAAGTTTTCTCAGTGAAAATACAAGAGCTGAATAGAAAATGTGACTTTCAAACACAATAATCAAGAGAAGCATGAAAAGGTAAACCAGAAAGAGAAATCATAAGAGACTTACTAAAGTTGAACTGTTTTGTTTACATTCCTACAGGGAAAGTTAATGTGTATCATTCATGAGCCCTCAGTATTAGGGTAGCTGAAGGGAAATATATATATACACATACACACACACACAGGCACAGGGTGAGTTGAATATGAAGGGATGATATCTAAAAAAAAAAATCAAATTAAAGGATAAGAGAGGAACGTATTGAGAGAGGGATAAAGGGAGAGATTAGAATGGGGTAAATTATTTCTTATTAAAGCGGCAAGAAACAGCAGTTCTGTTGGGAGGGAAGATGGGGTCAGTGAGGAGGAATGAGTGAATTTTGCTCTCATCAGATTTAACCTGAGGAGGGAATAACATACACACTCAATTGGGTATCTTACCCCACAGGAAAGAAGGAGGAAGGAGATAGAAAAGGGGCTATGATAGAAGGGAAGGCAGATAGGGGGAGGAGGTAATCAAAAGCAAACACTTTTGAAAAGGGACAGGGTCAAGGGAGGAAACTGGATAAATGGGGATAGGATAGTAAGTAGCAAAATATCATTAGTCTTTCACAACATGAGTATTGTGGAAGGGTTTTGAATAATGATTCACATGTGGCCTGTGTTGAATTGCTTGCCTTCTTAGGGAGGGTAGGTGGGGAGGGAAAAGTGGAGAGAATTTGGAACTCAAAGTTTTAAAAGAAGATGCTAAAAAAAAGTTTTTGCATGCAACTAAGAAATAAGATATACAAGCAATGGGGCATAAACATCTATTTCGCCCTACAAGAAAGTAAGGGAAAAGGGGATGGACAGAATGGAGGGTTGACTAGGGAATGGGGCACTCAGAATATATGCCATCTTGTAGTGGGGGTGACGGTAGAAGTGGGGAGAAAATTTGTAATTCAAACTCTTGTGAAAGTTAATGCTGACAACCAAAATATTAAATAAATAAATAATGATTTAAACCAAAAAAACATAAAGCAGGAAAAAAAGTAATATAATTTAGGTAAAATTGTCATTGTTTTATTATATTAACTTGGCCTAAACATGAGCAACTGATGATTTTCCAATTATTTAGGTCTGACTTTAATTGTGTGAAAATTGTTTTGTAATTTTGTTCATATAAGTCCTGGGTTTATTTTGGCAGGTAGAGCCCCTAATATTTGATAGTTGTCTATATTAACTTTAAATGGAATTCCTTTTTCTGTCCCTTGCTGGTGGGCTTTGTAGTGATATACAGAAATGCTGAGGATTGGTGTTGGTTTATTTTATGTTCTGAAACTTTGCTAAAGTATTTATTATTTCAAGTCGTTTTTGTTTTGCTTGAGTCTCTTGGATTTTCTAAGTATATCATCATATCATCTGTAAAGAGTAATAACTTAGATTTTCTTTGCCTATTCTAATTCTTTCAATTTCTTTTTCTTCTCTTATTACTAATACTAACATTTCTTTCTTTATTTATTTTCTTTTTCTCTCTCTGCATTTATATGCTCCATACACATATATATTCACATATACATAAATATACATACAAGGCAGCTAGGTGGCACAGTGGATAGAGCATGGTCCTGGAGTCAGGACAACCCGAGTTCAAATCCAACCTCAGATGCTTACTAGCTCTGTGACCCTGGGCAAGTCACTTAATCCTGTTTTCTTTTTTGTTGTTGTTGTTATTTAAATAATCTATTTCTTTTTAAAAATTTTTTTAAATTTAAATTTATTTATTTAACATATTTAGTTTTCAGCATTGATTTTCTCAAGAGTTTGAATTATAAATTTTCTCCCCATTTCTACCCTCCCCCCCACTCCAAGATGGCATATATTCTGGTTGCCCTGGGTCCCCAGTCAGCCCTCCCCTCTATCATCCTACTCCCCTCCCATCCTCTTTTCCCTTCCTTTCTTGTAGGGCAAGATCAATTTCTATGCCCCATTGCCTGTGTATCTTATTTTCTAGTTGCATGCAAAAACTTTTCTTTTTTGTTTTTGAACATCTGTTTTTAAAACTTTGACCTCCAAATTCTCTCCCCTCTTCCCTTCCCACCCACCTTCCCTAAGAAGTCAAGCAATTCAACATAGGCCACATGTGTATCATTATGTATAACCCTTCCACAATACTCATGTTGTGAAAGACTAACTAATTAAAAACCTAGAGACAGTCCAGAGAACAACCATGATGATGAAGGCTATTTAGACTATGAAGTCTAACGATAATTTTTTTTATAGAACCTTCACATGTTTAGTCTAAAAAAAGGGGCAGCTAGGTGGCGCAGTGAGTAGAACAGCAGCCCTGGAGTCAGGACAACCTGAGTTCAAATGGGGCCTCAGACACTTGACACACTTACTAGCTGTGTGACCTTGGGCAAGTCACTTAAACCCAATTGCCTTGCCTTCCCCCCTCTACAAATGAAAAACAAATTAAAAAAAAGATTTAAGGGCAGTATAATTATATTTTCCAGGACTCAAGTGGTATTGATATGGAACCAGAATTGTGTTTTTTGGATTTATTGTGAGGGGCAGGATAACTGGGAACAACAGAGAAAACATATGGTGAGTGAGAGTGAGATTTGAAGTACAGAAAATATTGCTAAAAATGAGAGCACTCCAAAAATGGAATGTGCTGCACTGTGAGTTATTGAGTGTCCCACATAACCTCTGCCCCGACTCCCACACCAGAGGGCTTGGATCATTGCCTTCTGTGAACCCTTGTCAAAGTTCTTTCAGAAAGGATCTATGTCCAAATAGGTGATTGACTAGTTGGGGTCTGAGGTCATTCCCCAGTTAGGGATTTTGTTAAAGAAGGCTAGACTACATAGGCAGGCTCTCAAAAATCACATAGACAACATCTAGTTTTAGGGAAATTTTATCTGCTATGGGTGAAGCATCCAGCTGTCTTCTTCTTTCAGTGATTCTCCCTATTTCATCAGAAGCATTCCATGGATGGTAAATACTAGATCATACATTCCATTATAAATGGTATTACTCAGGGTAGACAGGACAAAGTCAAAAATATAGGCTGATTCTCCCCAAAGCTATTCAGTGAAGACTGCTTTCTACAGCTTATAAGGTTCATACAGATATATAAATGCTAAATCACAGAATAAATTAAGGCTGTCTTGAGGAGTGTCAGTAGCCTCCCATGCCAGAAGGATGTCATCTCCAAACACTTAAGCTAGGTGCCCCCACACACAGCTCTGACTCCTCCCATACAGCCATTGTGGAGTAAGAGTCTCCAAACATATTCTCCAGCCACTCGGGAGAGCAGGGATGCAAATAAGAAAATTGCTCTGAATTCCTTGTAAGGGGAGGGCCTGGATAAACCCTGTCAAGGCAAGGCCAGGCACTGAGGCCCTACGTGTATGCCTGTGTAGGGGTTAAAAGCCAAGAAAGGAGAGAGGCCATTCTCCTGGAGTGCCTTCTTCTCTCTTCTTCCTCATTTCTTTTATTTTATTTAATTTATTTAGTTGTCAGCATTGATTTTCAAAAGACTTTAATTATGAATTTTCTTCCCATTTCACCTTCCCGCCCACTCCAAGATGCTGTATATTCTGGTTGCCCCGTTCCCCAGTCAGCCCTTCCTTCTGCCACCCCACTTCTCTCCCATCCCCCTTTCCCTTCTCTTGTAGGGCAAGATAAATTTCTATGCCCCATTGCCTGTGTATCTTATTTCCTAGTTGCATGCAAAACCCTTTTTTTTAAAATTAAAATTTATTTAACATATTTAGTTGTCAGCATTGATTTTCACAAGAGTTTGAATTACAAATTTTCTCCCCATTTCTACCCTCCCCCCCACTCCAAAATGGCATATATTCTGGTTGCCCTGTTCCCCAGTCAGCTCTCCCCTCTATTATCTCACTTCCCTCCCATCCCCTTTTCCCTTCCTTTCTTGTAGGGCAAGATAAATTTCTACGCCCCATTGCCTGTGTATCTTATTTTCTAGTTGCATGCAAAAACTTTTCTTTTTGAACATCTGTTTTTAAAACTTTGAGTTCCAAATTCTCTCCCCTCTTCCTTTCTCACCCACCCTCCCTAAGTAGTCAAGCAATTTAACATAGGCCACATGTGTAACATTATGTATAACCCTTCCACAATACTCATGTTGTGAAAGACTAACTGTATTTTGCTCCTTCCCAACCCATCCCCCTTTATTGAATTTTCTCCCTTGACCCTGTCCCCTTTCGAAAGTGTTTGTTCTGGATTACCTCCACCCCCATCAGCCCTCCCCTCCATCATCCTCCCCCTTTTTATCTTCCTCCCTCTTCTTTCCTGTGGGGTAAGATACCCAATTGGGTATGTATAGTATTCCCTCCTCAGGCCAAATCTGATGGGAGCAAGGTTCACTCATTCCCCCCTCACCTGCCCTCTCCCCTCCTCCCACAGAACTGCTTCCTCTTGCCACCTTTATTCGAGATAATCCACCCCATTCTATCTCTCCCTATCTCCCTCTCTCAGTATGTTCCTTTCTCATCCCTTAATTTGATTTTATTTCTTTTAGATATCTTCCCTTCATCTTCAACTCACCCTGTGTCTGCTCTCTCTCTTTTTATATATATATATATATATGTATATATACTCATAGATATATACATACATACATACACATTCACTTATATATATATACATAAACATATATATATGCATATTCCCTTCAGCTACCCTAATACTGAGGTCTCATAAATCATACACATCATCTTTCCATGTAGGAATGTAAACAAAACAGTTCAACTTTAGTAAGTCCCTTGCAATTTCTGTTTCTTGATTACCTTTTCATGTTCCTCTTGATTCTTGTGTTTGAAAGTCAAATTTTCTATTCAGCTCTGGTCTTTTCACTGAGAAAGCTTGAAAGTCCTCTATTTTATTGAAAATCCATATTTTGCCTTGGAGCATGATATTCAGTTTTGCTGGGTAGGTGATTCTTGGTTTTAATCCTAGCTCCATTGACCTCTGGAATATCGTATTCCAAGCCCTTCGATCTCTTAATGTAGAAACTGCCAGATCTAGGATTATTCTGATTGGGTTTCCACAATACTCAAATTGTTTCTTTCTGGCTGCTTGCAGTATTTTCTCCTTGATCTGGGAGCTCTGGAATTTAGCAACAATATTCCTGGGAGATTTATTTTGGGGATATATTTGAGGAGGTGATCGATGGATTCTTTCAATTTCTATTTTGCCCTGTGGCTCTAGAATATCAGGGCAGTTCTCCTTGATAATTTCCTGAAAGATGGTATCTAGGCTTTTTTGATCATGGCTTTCAGGTAGTCCAATAATTTTTAAATTATCTCTCCTGGATCTATTTTCCAGTTCAGTGGTTTTTCCAATGAGATATTTGACATTGTCTTCCATTTTTTCATTCCTTTGGTTCTGTTGTATAATATCTTGATTTCTCATCAAGTCACTAGCTTCCACTTACTCCAGTCTAATTTTTAAGGTAGTATTTTCTTCATTGGTCTTTTGGACCTCCTTTTCCATTTGGCTAATTCTGCCTTTTGAGGCATTCTTCTCCTCATTGGCTTTTTGGAGCTCTTTTGCCATTTGAGTTAGTCTATTTTTAAGGTGTTGTTTTCTTCAGTGTATTTTTCAGTATTTTTTGGGTCTCCTTTAGCAAGTCAATGACTTGTTTTTCATGGTTTTCTCACATCCTTCTCATTTCTCTTCCCAATTTTTCCTCTACTTCTCTAAATTGCTTTTCCAAATCCTTTTTGAGCTCTTCCATGGCCTGGGACCAGTTCATGTTTTTCTTGGAGGTTTCTGTTGTAGGCTCTTTGACTTTGTTGACTTCTTCTGTCTGTATGTTTTGGTCTTCTTTGTCACCAAAGAAAGAATACAAAGTCTGAGACTGAATCTGGGTGCGTTTTTGCTGCCTGGGCATATTCCCAACCAACTAACTTGACCCTTGAGTTTTTCAGTGGGGTATGACTGCTTGTAGACTAAAGAGTTCTGTGTTCCACGTTTGGGGGGATGTGCCAGCTCTGTCACACCAGCACTCCTCCTTCCCCAAGAACCTCCAACACGGACTGGACTTCGATCTTCAGCAGGCTCTTCACTCCTGCTCTGATCAGCCACTTAATTCCTCCCACCAGGTGGGCCTGGGGCTGGAAGCCACTGCAGCTGTAGTTCTGTAGCTGCCCCACATCCGCTACCCCCAGGGTGGTGGCTGAACCGGGAACCCTATCCTCCTGCCCCCAGCAGCTTTTCCCACTAACCTTCTCTGTTGTCTTTGGTGTTTGTGGGTTGAGAAGTCTGCTGTAGCTCACTGATTCAGGGCTCTAGGGAATGCTCTGCCCTGCTCCTGGTCTGGTTGTTCTGCGCTGCCCATACTGGGCTCTGCTCTGCTCCTCTCTGCTCCACTCCCAGCTCCATGCAGGATAGACCTTACCCAGAGACCATCCAGGCTATCCTGGGCTAGAGCCCTGCTTCCCTCCACTATTTTGTGGGTTCTGCAGTTCTTCTCTGTTGTCTTTCGTGTTTGTGGTTTGAGAAGTCTGGCAACTGCCACAGCTCACTGATTCAGGGCAGTAGGGCCTGTCCCACCCGTCTTCTGGTCTGGTTGGTCCACTTGGGCAACGCTGGGCTCTGCTCTGCTCCACTCCCAGCTCCGTGCACGAAAGAGCTCACCCAGCAACCATCCAAGCTGTCCTGGGCTGGAGCCCTGCTTTCCTCTGCTATTTTGTGAGTTCTGCAGTTCTAGAATTGGTTCAGAGCCATTTTTTATACATTTTTGGAGGGACTTGGTGGGGATCTCAATCAAGGCCCTGCTTTCCAGCTGCCATCTTGGCTCTGCCCCCTGGGTTAGTCATTTTTTTTAAAAATTATTTATTTATTTTTAGTTTACCACACACGGTTCTACATAATTTTGAGTTCCAGATTTTCTCCCCTTCCTCCCCCCTCCCTCCCCAAGACGGCCTGGAATCTCATATAACTACGATGTATAACTTCGCATTGACTTAATTTATACACTAGTCAAGTTGTGGAGAAGAATTATGACCAATGGAATGAATCATGAGAAAGAAGAGACATAACCAAAAAAAACCAAACAAACAAACAAAAAAAAACAAACAAAAACAAAAGAGAAGCAAAAAAGGCGAGCATGTAGTGCGCCTCAATCTGTATTCAAACTTCACAGTTCTTTCTCTGGATGAAGATAGCATTCTCCATCGTGAGTCCCCTGGAGTTGTCCTTGCACCTTAAGCTGCTGAGAAGAGCGAAGCATGTCAGGGTTGGTCCTCACAGAGTCCATATATCTGTGGTTGTGTACAATGTTCTCCGGCTCTGCTCCACTCACTCAGCATTATGTCGTGTAGGTTTTTCCAGGTTGTTACGAAGTCCGTATCATCCCCATTTCTTATGGCACAATAGCATTCCATTACCTTCATATACCACAGCTTGTTCAGCCATTCCCCAATTGATGGGCATCCCTTTGATTTCCAATTCTTGGCTACCACAAAAAGAGCCGCTATAAATATCCTTGTACATATGGGTCCTTTTCCCGCTTGTGTGATTTCTTTGGGATACAACCCTAGAAGTGGTAATGCTGGGTCAAAGGGTATGAACATTTTTATAGCCCTTTGGGCATAGTTCCAAATTGCTCTCCAAAATGGCTGGATCAGCTCACAACTCCATCAGCAATGTAACAATGTTCCAATTTCCCCACATCCTTTCCAGCATTTATCATTTTCCTGTTTTGTTATTTTAGCCAATCTGACAGGAGGGATGTGGTATCTAAGAGTTGTTTTGATTTGCATTTCTCTAATCAGTAGTGATCCAGAGCATTTTTTCATATGCCTATAGATAGCTTTAATTTCTTCCTCTGAAAACTGCCTGTTCATATCCTTTGACCATTTCTCAATTGGGGAATAGCTTGTGTTCCTATATATTTGGCTCAGCTCCCTGTATATTTTAGAAATGAGGCCTTTATCAGAGATACTAGTTGCAAAGATTTTCTCCCAATTTTCTGCTTCTCTCCTAATTTTTGTTGAATTGGCTTTTTTTGTACAAAAACATTTCAATTTGACATAATCAAAATTATCCATTTTGCATTTTGTAATGTTCTCTACCTCTTGTGGGGTCATGAATTCTTAAATCTGATAAATAGACTATTCCTTGCTCTCCCAAATTACTTATAGTATCAGCCTTTACTCCTAAATCATGAACCCATTTTGACCTTATTTTGGTATATGGTGTAAGATATTGGTCTATGCCCAGTTTCTGCCCTACCATTTTCCAATTTTCCCATCAGTTTTTGTGAAATAATGAATTATTAGCCCAGAAGCTGGCCTCTTTGGGTTTATCAAAGAGTAGATTGCTAAACTTGTTGATTTCTCCTACTTGTGTACCTATCCTGTTCTACTGATCCACACCCCTGTTTCTTAACCAGTACCAGGCAATTTTGATGACTGTTGCTCTGTAGTACAATTCAATATCTGGTATTGCTAGGCCACCTTCTCTAGCATTTCTTTTCATTAATACTCTAGATATTCTAGACCTCTTGTTTTTCCAGATGAATTTTGTTATTATTTTGTCCAGCTCAGTAAAATAAGTTTTTGGTAGTTCGATTGGTATGGCACTGAATAGATAGATTAATTTAGGTAAAATTGTCATTTTTATTATATTAGCTCAGCCTAACCATGAGCAACTGATATTTTTCCATTTATTTAGATCTGATTTTATTCGCATGAAAAGTGTGTCATAGTTATGTTCATATAGGCACTGGGTTTGTCTTGGAAAATAGACTCCCAAATATTTTATAGTGTCTACAGTAACTTTAAATGGAATTTCTCTTTCTATCTCTTGCTGTTGGGCTTTGTCAGTAATGTATAGGAATGCTGAGGATTTATGTGGGTTTATTTTATATCCTGCAACTTTGCTAAAGTTGTTTATTATTTCAAATAGTTTTTTACTTGATTCTCTAGGATTCTCTAAATAAATCATCATATCATCTGCAAAAAGTGATAATTTATTTTCTTCTTTTCCTATTCTAATTCCTTCAATTTCTTTTTCTTCTCTTATTGCTACAGCTAATGTTTCTAGTACCAAATTGAATAATAGGGGTGATAATGGACATCCTTGTTTCACCCCTGATCTTATTGGGAATGCATCTAGCTTATCCCCGTTACAAATAATGCTTGTTGATGGTTTTAGGTAGATGCTATTTATAATTTTAAGGAAGGTTCCACTTATTCCTATGCTTTCTAGAGTTTTTAATAGGAATGGGTGTTGTACTTTGTCAAAGGCTTTTTCTGTGTCTATTGAGATGATCATATGGTTTCTGCTGATTTTGTTGTTGATATGGTCAATTATGCTAATAGTTTTCCTAATATTGAACCAGCCTTGCATTCCTGGAATAAATCCTACCTGGTCATAGTGTATTATTCTTGTGATGAGTTGCTGCAATCTTTTTGCTAATATTTTATTTAAAATTTTTGCATCAATATTCATTAGAGAAATTGGTCTATAATTTTCTTTCTCTGTTTTAACTCCACCTGGTTTGGGTATTAGTACCATATTTGTGTCATAAAAAGAATTTGGTAGGACTCCTTCTTCACCTATTTTCCCAAATAGTCTACGAAGTATTGGAATTAGTTGTTCTTTAAATGTTTGATAGAATTCACATGTAAAACCATCTGGCCCTGGAGATTTTTTCCTAGGGAGTTCATTGATGGCATGCTCAATTTCTTTTTCTGAGATGGGGTTATTAAGAAATTTCACTTCCTTTTCTGTTAGCCTGGGCAGTTTATGTTTTTGTAGATATTCATCCATATCTCTAAGGTTGTCAAATTTATGGGCATACAGTTAGGCAAAATAATTCCCAATTATTGTTTTGATTTCCTCTTCATTAGAGGTGACCTCACCCTTTTCATTTTTGATACTGGCAATTTGATTTTCTTCTTTCTTTCTTTTAATCAAATTGGCCAAAGGTTTATGAATTTTATTGGTTTTTTCATAAAACCAGCTCTTTGTTTTATTTATTTATTTATTTGTTTATTTATTTATTTTTTATAAATTTCTTTATTTATTTTTAGTTTACCACGCACGGTTCTACATAGTTTTGAGTTCCAGTTTTTCTCCCCTCCCCCCCCCCTTCCTCCCCAAGACAGCATGAAGTCTCATATAACTGTCATGTATAACTTCGCATTGAATTAATTTATGCACTAGTCAAGTCGTGGAGAAGAATTTTGACCAATGGAATGAATCATGAGAAAGAAGAAACAGAACCAAAAAAAAAACCCCAAAAACAAAACAAAAGAGAAGCAGAAAAGGCGAGCATTTAGTGCGCCTCGATCTATATTCAAACTTCGCAGTTCTTTGTCTCGATGAAGATAGCATTCTCCATCGTGAGTCCCCTGGAGTTGTCCTTGCCCCTTAGGTTGCTGAGAAAAGCGCAGTTTGTCAGGGTTGGTCCTCACGGAATCCATATATCTGTGGCTGTGCACAACGTTCTCCTGGCTCTGCTCTGCTCACTCAGCATTATGTCATGTAGGTTTTTCCAGGTTGTTATGAAGTCTGCATCATCCCCATTTCTTATGGCACAATAGTATTCCATTACGTTCATGTACCACAGTTTGTTCAGCCATTCCCCAATTGATGGGCATCCCTTTGATTTCCAATTCTTGGCTACCACAAAGAGAGCCGCTATAAATATTCTTGTACATATGGGTCCTTTTCCCGCTTGCGTGATTTCTTTGGGATACAACCCTAGAAGTGGTATTACTGGGTCAAAGGGTATGAACATTTCTATAGCCCTTTGGGCATAGTTCCAAACCGCCCTCCAAAATGGCTGGATCAGCTCACAACTCCACCAGCAATGTAACAATGTTCCAATTTCCCCACATCCTTTCCAGCATTTATCATTCTCCTGATTTGTTATTTTAGCCAATCTGACAGGAGAGATGTGGTATCTAAGAGTTGTTTTGATTTGCATTTCTCTAATCAGCAGCGATCCAGAGCATTTTTCCATATGCCTGTGGATAGCTTTAATTTCTTCCTCTGAAAACTGCCTGTTCATATCCTTTGACCATTTCTCAATTGGGGAATGGCTTGTATTCCTATATATTTGGCTCAGCTCCCTGTATATTTTAGAGATGAGGCCTTTATCAGAGATACTAGTTGCAAAGATTTTCTCCCAATTTTCTGCTTCCCTCCTAATTCTTGTTGCATTGGCTTTTTCTGTACAAAAACATTTCAATTTGACATAATCAAAATTATCCATTTTGCATTTTGTAATGCTCTCTATCTCTTGTTGGGTCATGAATTCTTTACTTTTCCACAAATCTGATAAGTAAACTATTCCTTGCTTTCCCAAATTACTTAGAGTATCAACTTTTACTCCTAAATCATGAACCCATTTTGACTTTATTTTGGTATATGGTGTAAGATATTGGTCTATGCCCAGTTTTTGCCCTACCATTTTCCAATTTTCCCAACAGTTTTTGTGAAATAGTGAATTATTAGCCCAGAAACTGGCCTCTTTGGGTTTATCAAAGAGTAGATTGCTAAACTTGTTGATTTCACCTATTTGTGTACCTATCCTATTCCACTGATCCACACCCCTGTTTCTTAACCAGTACCAGGCAGTTTTGATGACTGCTGCTGTGCAGTACAGTTTAATATCTGGTGTGGCTAAGCCACCATCTCTAGCATGTCTTTTCATTGATATCCTAGATACTCTAGACCTCTTGTTTTTCCAAATGAATTTTGTTATTATTATTTTGTCCAGCTCAGTAAAAAAATTTTTTGGTAGTTCGATTGATATGGCCCTTTGTTTTATTTATTAATTCAATAGTTTTCTTGGTTTCAATTTTATTAATCTCTCCTTTGATTTTTAGTATTTCTTATTTGGTATTTAATTGGGGGTTTTCAATTTGCTCTTTTTCTAGATTTTTCAGCTGTATGCCCAGATCATTGATCTCCTTTTTCCCTATTTTATTCATGTAGGCATTTAGGGATATAAAACTTCCCCTAAGAACTGCTTTTGCTGCATCCCATAAGTTTGGGTATGTTGTTTCATTATTGTCATTCTCTTGAATGAAGTTATTAATTGTTTCTCTGATTTGTTCTTTGGCCCACTCATTCTTTAGAATTAAATTATTTAGTTTCCAATTAGTTTTTAGCTTATTTTTCCATGGCTCTTAATTGAAAATGATTCTTATTGCATCATGATCTGAAAAGGATGCTTCGACTACTTCTGCCCTTCTGCACTGGATTGTGAGGTTTTTATGCCCTAGTACATGGTCAATTTTTGAGTATGTGCCATGTACTTTTGAGAAGAAAGTATATTACTTTTTATCCTCATTCAGTTTTCTCCAGAGGTCTATCACATGTGCCTTTTCTAAAATTCTGTTTACCTCCTTAACTTTTTTTCTTATTTCTTTTGAGGTTAGATTTATCAAGTTCAGAAAGGGGGAGGTTGAGGTCTCCCAATATTATAGTTTTGCTGTCTATTTCTTCCTGTAACTCCCTTAACCTCTCCTCTAAGAATGTGTATGCCTTACCACTTGGTGCATATATGTTAAACAATGATATTGCTTCATTGTTTATGGTGCCTTTTAGCAGGATATAATGTCCTTCCTTATCTCTTTTAATTAAATCTATCTTTACTTTTGCTTTGTCTGAGATTAGGATTGCTACACCTGCTTTTTTTACTTTATCTGACGCCCAATATATTTTACTGCAGCCCTTTACCTTTACCCTATGTGTATCCCCCTGTTTCAAATGCGTTTCTTGTAAACAGCATATTGTAGGATTATGGTTTTTAATCCATTCTGCTATCTGCTTCTGTTTTATGAGAATGTTCATCCCCTGCACGTTCAGAGTTATGATTTCTATCTGTGTGTTTTTCTCCATCTTAATTCCCTCTGTTTATGCTTTTATTTCTCCCTTTCCCCTTCTCCTCCTCGACAAAGTTTTGCTTTTGACCGCCACCTTCCTCAGTTTACCCTCCCTCTTTATTCCCCTCCCTTATCTTACCGTTTCCCACTTGCTACTTCTCCTCTCCCTTCTGACCACCCCCCTCCCTTTTTCCCCCCTTCCCCTCCTACTTCCCGTAGGACAAGTTAGATTTCTAAGCTTTTCAGGGTACGTTATTCCCTTCTTGAACTAGATCAGATGACAGTAAAGCTCAAATACTGTTCTTCTCCCTCCCTTCTTGCCCTCTACTATAATATGTTTTTGTGCCACTTCATTTGGTGTAATTTACCCTTTTCTACTACTTCCTTACTGCTTCTCTCATAGCCCTCCCTTTATATCTCTTACTTATATTTTATATCTTTACATAAGTTATTTTATACAGGCATTCACAACCTATGTATATCCCTTTCAATTGTCATAATAGCTGTACCATTCTCAAGACTGACATATATGTATATATACATAAAACATACCTAAGATGATATAATCCCACATAAAGATGTAAACAACCTGCCCTTATTGGTTAATAAGGTTTGTGGGGTTTTTCCCCCTGGTTACCTTTTTATGTCTCTCTTGAGTTTTGTATTTGGAGATCAAATTTTCCATTGAGTTCTGGCCTTTTCGTCAGGAAGGTCTGGAATTCCCTTATTTCATTGAATGTCCATCACCTTGCCTGAAAAATTATGCTTAGTTTTGCTGGGTAGTTGATCCTTGGTTGTAGTCCCTGCTCCTTTGCCCTTCGGAATATCATATTCCAATTTCTCCCGTCTTTTAATGTGGAAGCTGAGAGATCCTGCGTGATCCTGATTGTAGTTCCACGATATTTGAATTGCTTCTTTTTGGCTGCTTGCAGTATTTTCTCTTTGAGTTTATAGTTCTGAAATTTGGCTATAATATTTCTTGGTGTTTTCAGTTTGGGATCTCTTTCAGGGGGTGATCGGTGAATTCTTTCAATGACTATTTTGCCCTCTGGTTCTAGGACCTCTGGGCAGTTGTCTTTGATAATTTCTTTGAAGATACTGTCAAGGCTCTTTTTTTCATCGTGGATTTCCGGTAGAACAATAACTCTTAAATTGTCTCTCCTGGATCTATTTTCCAGGTCAGTTGTTTTGCCAATCAGATATTTCACATTATTTTCTATTTTTTCATTCTTTACATTTTGTTTTACTACTTCTTGGTGCCTCATAGATTCATTAGCTTCCACTTGCTCAACTCTAATTTTTAATGAGTTAGTGTTTTCATTTTGCTTTTGAGTCTCCTTTTCCAATTGGTTGATTTTGCCTCTCAGGGTGTGATTTTCTCTCTCTAGATTCTGCATCTCCATAGCCATTTTGCCAATCTTATTCTTTAGGGACTTTTCCATTTTTTCCATGTTTTCTTTTACCTCCCTAATTTGGTTTTTAAAATCCTCCTTTAGCTCTTCCAGCAGTGCTTTTTGGGCTGGAGACCAGTTCATATTACCTTTTGAGGTATCCGATGTATCTACAGTGTCATTGCTGTTCTCTTCTATGTTGGTATTTTGATCCTGCCTGTCTCCATAAAAAGAATCTATTGTCCTTGGTTTTTTTGTGTTCTTCTTCATGTTGGTTTGCCTTTTGCTGGCTTTACAATGAATTTCTATCTGTGGGCCTGAGGGATTTCTGTCCCAGCTTTCTTATTCTGGGGGTTGTGAGTCTAGAATTATAACCTTCAGTTTCCTGAGGTGTGGGGGAGGTGTCTGGCTCTCTGACTTCTCACTCCCTATGGGTGCTCTCCAGCACTTGCTTATCAGCAATGGTCTCAGCTGTTTGTTGTTTGAGCTGATGTCTGGCACTTCCTCTGGGGGAGCAAGATTATGTCTGGGCTCCTGGCGTTGACCCCTGCCGACTCTGCCCCTCTGGGACTGATGAACTTCTACTATTTGACCACTGAAGCCCCACTACTTTCTGCTCAGTTCCAGCGTTCTTTTTTTTTTCCCTGAGGAATTCTCTGGGTGGGGAGTGGAGGGATTAGAGCTGTTTACCTGGCCATTATGTCTCCCGGAAGTTCAAGAATCCAAGTTTCCGGGCTGCAAGCCTCAGGAGTTGTTTTTTCACGGCTGGTGGCGTTGCGCTGCCTCTCATCGCTCCCACAGACTGCCGTCCTGTGTTGGGAGGCCTGGGGATCTCCGCCGGTTTCGGGCGCCCAGCTTTCTCCCAGCCCGTCTCCCACGTGGATTTCCTGGGCCAGCCGCTTCCGCCTTGGTCTGGAGAAGCTCCGCAAGCCGAGCACTCTCCAAGCCTACAGGTTCGTTCCTCCGGCCTTTCAGACTCTCCCGGCTCGGAAATTTGCCGCAGGCAGACTGCTCGCGGTTTCTGACTCAAATCTGCTCAAATTCACTTTTTTATAGGAATCTGACAGACCTTGTGAGAGAGCTCCAGTAAGACACTGCCTTCATGTGGCCATCTTGGCTCCGCCCCCCTAGTCATTTTTGAAGTGATATTTTCTTCGCTATTTTTTGGGTCACCTTTAACAAGCTATTGACTAATTTTTCTTGATTTTCCTGCGTTACTGTCGTATCTCTTCCCAATTTTTGCTCTTCTTTTCCTACTTGAATTCCAAAATCCTTTTTGGAGCTTTTCCAGGGCATGAGACCAATTGATATTTTCCTTGGAGGCTTTGGATGTAGGAGTTTTGACTTTGTTGTCTTCTGGTTGTATGCTTTGATTTTCCTTGTCGCCATAGTAAGATTCCATAGACTGAGTTTTTTCTCACTGTTTGATAATTTTCCCAGCCTATTACTTGACTTTTTACCCTTTGTTAAGGGAGAACTCTGCTTCCAGTGCAGAAGGAATACTTTCCTAAGTTAAGGAGCTTTGTGCAGCTGTTTTCAGAGATATTTCTAGGGATGTGTGAGTCTTTAATTCTTTCAAGGTGGTATGATCTAAGGAGAAGAGCATATTTCTTTTCTGCCCTGTGCTCCAGTCTGTGTGTAACCACAAGCACTCTTTTCTGCCCTGGAACTGTGAGGAGGGTTCCCTCTGTGTTGCTGCCACAAGTTCAGCTTTTCGAGTGCTCCTCCTTGCCCCAGGAATGCCACTCAGGACTGTGACTCAGATCCGAGTATGGGCGAAGCTACAGTCCTGCTTCAGTGCCCAAAAAGAGACCCCTTTTATTTCTTTCTTATCAGTTTTCTTTCTTTCTTATCCCCTTACTGTCTGTGGGCTGAGCTGTAACTGCCACCACCACCACTGGACAGTGCTCCTCTCTCAGCCTGGTGCACCAGACTTTCCTGTAGGCCATATAGGTTGCCTTAGGCTAGAAATTTGTGTCACTCTGTGTTGTTCTAGGTTCAGCTGCAGTAGAATTTTTAGTCATTTTTACAGTTATTTGGTGGGTTTGGGGGAGAGTTCTGGCAAGTCCCTGACTTTACTCTGCCATCTTGGCTCCAGCCCTACAATGGTTCCTTTACACACATATTTCCACTTGTACATTGTGTAGAGACAGGGAAATTCAGGGTTTAAAACTTATAGGAAAACTCAGTGAAAAGCTATTATTGGCTTACAGACAAGGTAAATTAATGTGAAGTAAGAGGACCTTGGACAAAGGTTTAATGATTAAGGTGACCTTGAAAGCTTGATGGCCCAGGGCCAGGGGAGTGAAAACTGAAGTTACAGACAAAAAATAGCCATCAGAAGAAAGTATGTCCAACAAGAGATAGAGAACATTATGAAATACAAAATGGACAATTTTGATTACATTAAATTAAAAAGGTTTTAGATGAACAAAGCCAATGTAACCAACAGAAAGCTTAGAAGCAATTTTTACAGACAGTTTCTTTGACAAAGGACCCATTTCTAAAATAAAAATAGAACTGAGTAAGATTTATAAGAATAAAAGTCATTCACCACATGAGAAATGGTCAAAGCTTATGAATAGGTACTTTTCAGATGAAGAAATAAAGTTATCTATAGCTATACAGAAATGCTCTAAATCACTATAGATTAGAGAAATGCAAATTAAGAGAACTCTGAGTTATCACATCATACCTATCAGATTTGCTAGCATGACAAAGAAAAGGAAAATCATGAATGTTGGAGAAGATGTAGGAAAATTGGAATACTAATGTGATGTTGGGGAAGTTGTCAACTGATCCAACCATTTTGAAGAGCAATTTGGAACTGTGTTCAAAGGGCTATAAGACAGTTCATACCTTTTGAAATAGCAATACCACTTCTAGGTCTGCATCCCAAAGAGATAATATTTGGAAAAGGACCCACATATACAAAAATATTTATAGCCCCTCATCAGAGGTGATGGTATGGAATTGTGAAATCCTAGATAGCAGGCAAGAGGCAGACTGACTCAGGGCATGCACCATATTGGCATGCTTATCCTTAAAATTGATTATGTCTCTGGGAAAAATTAACAGACAATGATCCAGAATGTTTCCTGCCCCTGAAACTAACTTTAGTCTTTATACTTCCCTGAGTATTTTTGTCGGGCCTCAGCAGGATGATGTAAAACTTGGGAATAAAGATGCAGCAAAGTAAGCCAGCACTAGATGCCAGGATGGAGAAGATTTCCACAGTAACCATGGCCTTCCCCTTGGTGCTCTGGTAGGTTGGAAGGAAAGAGACCCAGACACTGCAGAACACCAACATGCTGAATGTGATGAACTTGGCTTCATTGAAAGTGTCAGGAAGGCTTCTGGCCAGGAAAGCTACTATAAGGCTGCCGAGTGATAGGAATCCTATGTAGCCCAGGACAGAGTAGAAGGCAAAGTCAGAGCCCTCATTGCACTTAATGATAATGTGGCCAGGTTCAGAGTGTGGGTCCATGTCAGGAAATGGAGGCGAGGTTCTTAGCCAGATGCCACAGAGAACTACTTGAATCCCAGAAAAGATAAGAACAACAGAGTTAGACACCCTGGATTTTACCCATATCCTGCTCCTGCTCCTTGGTGTTGTAACTCTAAAAGCTAGAACCACCGTGATGGTTTTGGCTAAAATGGAGGACACAGCTACAGTAAATACAACCCCAAATGTTGTTTGTCTGAGTAGGCAGGTAACTGAATTAGGACGACCAATGAAAAGTAAGGAGCAGAGGAAGCAGAAGTTGAGGAAAATGAGGAGAGTGTAGCTGAGAGCTCTGTTGTTGGCTTTCACTATGGGGGTATCTTTAAATTTCACAAATACAAAGAGAATTAGAGATGTCATTAAAGAAAAGGAAAGAGCCACACAAATCAGAGTCATCCCCAAGGGTTCTGAAACATCCAAGAAAGTCATAACCTTGGGGAGGCATTGATTTGCTTCCTTATTGGGATACTCGTCTTCTGGGCACTTCGTACAATGCTTCATATCTGCCAGAGATAAACAAGTTCTTAGGATTTTACATTCAACAAAGTGTTCCCATCTCTATTCAGAGAAAATAGGTAAAATTGCTCAAAGTAGTGTTTCTTATGTCACAAGGCACAATAGCTCTTTCTGTGTTGGGAAATGGTCATTGAAAATTAACCCAAAGCCCAATATGGCCTCATTTTATCTGTAATTATTATTTTAAATTTTTGATTTTATTTTTCAAGTATTCAGATTTCTAATTGAATACACACTTTTCCTATGGGTCTATTGTTATAGTACAGTGACATAGAAACTATAGCCCTTTAATTCTGTTTCCTCTATGCTTTCTGAATCCTTTATGTTGTAACAATAATTCTAGGTTGAGATGGTCTGATAAGTTTGGTAGATACTAAGCTATAGAGCAACAATTAAGTGTCCAATGTGGGCTAGGTTGTTGAATTGTATATCCAAAGAATTAAGCAATACCTAGTAGTTGTCCTTCATTCTTAAAGAGGACCAAAATGATATCACTATGCTAGAGTCAACTTTCAGTGTCTCCGACTATGGCTGATGAGACCAACAGGAGCTCAGAATGCTCTACCAAAGATTAGGCACAAATAGTCCATGTGAAAATTGGGGTGGATTATCCAAATATGTGCATACTGAATTTCCTTTGAGTCATTTCAATTCTGCTTTGTCCGTAGAGCACAGCACCTTCTCTGATGTGGGCATGCCATGCTGAGCAGTCCTGTGCCAGTGCCTCCCATGTCAAACAATGACTTCCAAAGTTTTTAAGACAGACCATGAGAGTGTCCTTATATTGCTTCTTCTGACCACCATGTGAATGATTGCCCTGTCTAAGTTCTCTTTAAAATAGTATTTTTGGCAAGCATATACTTTGAACTCACAAAACATGGCCAGCCCACCGGAGCTGCACTCTCTGAAGCAAAGCTTGAATGCTTGGCAATTTAGTTCGAGAAAGTATCTCAGTGTCAGGTATTTTATGCTACGAGATGATCTTCAGAATCTTCCTCAGATAATTCAAATGGAAGTAATTCAGTTTCTGTCATGGCACTGGTATACTGTGCAGGTTTCACAGGCATACAATGATGAGGCCAACACAATGGCTCTGTAGACCTTCAGTTTGGTAGTCAATCTAATATCTCTTCTCTCCCATACTTTCCTTTGGAGTCTCCCAAACACTGAGCTAGCTCTGGCAATGTGTGGGTCAACCTCATTATAAATGTGTACATCCTTGGAAAGTACACTACTGAGGTAAGTGAACTTATCCACAGCATTCCAAACTTCTCCATTTGCTGTAAACAATGGTTCTACATATGGATGGTGTGGTGGAGGTTAATGGAGCACCTGTGTAAATTGTCTTAGGAAGATTCTGAAGATCACCTGGTATCATAAGTTACCAGACACTGAGGTCCTTTCTCAAACTAAACTGCCAAGCATTCAAATTCTGCTTCAGGGAGTGCAACTCCAATGGCCAGGCTTTTTTTTTCTTTTTTTGAATGCAATACTTATGTTTGCCAAAAAGACCATTTTAAGGAGAACTCACACAGGGCAAGCATTCTCATGGTGGTCAGAAGAAGTAATATAAGGACATCATCATGTCTCTCCTAAGAACTTTGAAATTGATCATTTGACATGGGAGACACTGGCACAGGATTGGGAAAGCACGAGAGCATTGTCCATAGTCCAGAACCTGGGCAGGTATGCCATCATGAAATTGACATACAATGCTGATGAACTTCTCTGGTCAAATTTTGATATAATTTTCCATAAGATCCCATGACTGACAGAATCAAAGGATTTGGTAAGATTTACAAATCCTATGTACAGACCTCTGTTCTGCTCCTGGCATTTCTCCTAAAGTTGTCCTGCCACTAACACCATCTCCAACAGTCCTTGGCCCATTCTGAAGCCACACTGGCTCTCAGGTAGATGATCATCTTCTAGGTGAAGGATCAGCCTATTAAGGAGGACTCTGGCAAGAATCTTTCCAGCAGTGATTAACAGAGAGACCCCCCTGTGATTGTCACAAGACAATCTATTTCCTTTACATTTATAGAGATGGACAATGGAGGCTTCCTTGAGCTCCTGGGGGATAACCTCCTCTTGCCATATGACCTGGAAAATTTCAATCACCTTTTCTATGATCAATGGACACCCTTGCCACACAAAAGGAACCTAACAGCATTAAAGTCTCTTCTTCAGTTGGAATTTCAGCTAGGAAGGGATTGACTTCAACATGAGCTAAACAGTCAGTGGCCTCAGGACTTCTTGATAACAGCCTGTTGAGAACACTACGGAGGAGTACAGCTCATCTCTCTAGGATCCTATCCTTTTCCCTAATCAATGTGGCTCCATCAGCACTGAGTAGTTGAGATTCACCATAGGTCTTTGGTCTGTAAATAGCTTTCAGGGCATTTTTGTTTGTTACTATCAGCATAAAACTAAATTTCATCTGCCTTCTTACTGAGAGAAGAATACTGCATCTCTCTAAGCTTTGCTTGTACTTTACTTTTGAGGGCATGAAATGCTGCCTTCTTAGAGATGGATGAACTACATTCCTGGTAAACCCTGTGAAGTTCTCATTTTTATTTTAGCAGCTTCTGAAATTCCCCACCATTTTCATCCAGATGGTCTTGGTATTTGTGACTGTTCTGACCCAGATGAGCAAATGCAGTGCTATGCACCAAATCTCTGAAAGCTGCCTACTCCTTTTATGCTTCACTGTTGCCAACTGTATATTGGCTCACCTTTCCCTCTAAGTTAGCATCAGACTTCTCCAGATCACAGAAGAGCTCTAATCTGTTGACATTAATTCTTCTGGTAATCATTTTGCCTCAGGGATGCACTTTTTTAATGTGAATATTTAGCTTGGAAAGGATAAGTTTATGATCAGTGCAGCACCCTGCATCACTCTCACATCCAGTCTGTCTCTTCTCCTTACAATCACATAGTCTACAAATGCCAATGTTTGGTGTGAGGGTGCATCCACAAAGTTCTATTACATTTAGGTAAAGGGAAGATAGTGTTGGTGATGAGAAGGGCATGAGATGCGCAGTCTTCAGTAGTAAGTGACCATTGCTGGTACCGTTTCCATCTCCATTCCTCCCTAGGACTCCCTATACGTCTAGTAGTCTGAGCCAACTCTACCATTAAAGTCACCCAGAATTATAAGCTTTTCCTCTTTGGGCACATTGGTGATAATGGTCTACAGGCATTCACAGATTTTTTCTTTGACTTCATCAGGGTTCATCACGGTGGAAGCATAGGTATTGATGATAGTGGTGTGACATTTTCCTTCAAGTGGCAATCCCATTACCATGATCATGTCTTTCACTCCTTTTGTAGGCATGCAAGCTTGTTGACTGGATTAATTTTGATTGCAAAACATACACTAGCTTCAAGGCACTCCCCTTCACTGCAGTCACTCCAGAAAAACATACATTAAGCTCCAACTTTAGTAAGCTGGCCTTCATTTGCCAGGCTTGTTTCACTCAAGACTGTTATTTGGATGCAACACCTGCTGAGTTCTCTTGCAGCAAAAGCTGTTCATTTTTCAGGACTTCTGTATTTTATGTTGTCTGTAAATGTGCACACATTCCATGTGCTGATGATGAATGGAATCATCTTTCCTGACATTTTGTACATTTTTGTTGTGTTTTGACCACAGAGTGGGATTCCCTGCCTACAACAGTAATCAGGCCTACTATTTAGGGCCTTACCTTCTAACTGGATAAAGGTAATGGTCCAATATCTCATCTTTTTTTAATAGTCCTTATGATGATGTCCAGAAAATTTATATATTTCCATACTTCATGTTTAAGTGAGAAGCAAATTAGTAAACCACTCAAATCATCCAATCTTACTAAATGAAGTGACGATGGGTATTCCTTGATTCCTTCATCTGGTGACGATACACCCCAACTGTTCACTAGCTTTGAGTGACATATCGAACTATCTTTAGATGCAACAGGAAATTGAATTGGGATAACTGAGGGGTTATCCTTGTCTTCAGAAGCCTATAGAATTCCAGGGAGATAGTTGGGATCAGAAAGACTAGTTTTTGGTAGTGGAGATAGGAGAGACTGTTCAAGATAAGCTTTTTAGATATCATGGATTGGTTGAACAAGAGTAGAGTACTAAGCCTTAGCTTTGGTCACAGACTAGTTCTCCCTCCTTTGAATGGCATGGAATATTTTATTAGCTACAAAGAATTAGCAAGACTTAGATTTTTTTTCTTCTGGCATGCTAGTATCACCTGCATAATGGTTAACTACAGAGTATGCATTTGAAGCAAAGAACAGACAAGATGCATTGAGGAAAGGAGATTCAAGGCTCTTCAAAGAGCCTAGAAGAAAAAAAAAAGAAAACTATGTCATGCCTAAGGAGAGATCTTTAAGACTGGTAAAAGGATTTGGAATACCTTTGACTTATACTTCTTTGTTTCAGTAATTCTCAAAGTTTGAGCACATTTCCTCTTGTACTGTCTATATATACATGGTCAGTGAGAAGGGATTCCACAAATGAATTCTCTTATAGGTGAGAGACAGTCTAGGAATGAAGACTTAAATTGGATGTGTCCTGAGGTTCTTGAAAAGGTGCTTGAAAAGTCATATAGAACTTGATCCCTGCAGGCCACTTAGTGACTTAGAAAACCATTTAGAAAAAAATAAATAATATTCATTTATAAAGTACTGTGTTTGTACTAATTTTCTTAAACATTTCCCAGTAATGTTTAACCTGGTTCTGGCCACACTGGGGAGATTGAAAGGCAGCATGTGGGCCATAGGCCTTTGGTTTGATATCTTTGAAGTATTCCAAATCTTTTTCTAACAGATAAATCTGATACAAATATTTTTTTCCTATTCATCAATTTTCTTTAATATTCTAGATAGGAGGCTATACCTCATGGTGTGAATGTTCTCTCTCTCTCTCTCTCTCTCTCTCTCTCTCTCTCTCTCTCTCTCTCCATTTATCTCTTAGATCCTCTAGGCTTTTTCAAAACACAAGTTAATTCCTATCTCCTGGGAAACCTTTTGTAGTTTAGCCAGCTGCTTTTACCTTTTATCTGAGATTACTTTCATCTACTCTGCATATATTTTCTATTTACTACTTATTTATACATTATGTTCCCCTCATAATATGATTCCCTTGAATATAGGGATTTTTTTCCTTTTCTTTCCATCTTCAGAAAGTAATTCAGTGTCTGGAACAGAGTAATCCCAGAACAGGGGTGTAGGGTGCATTCAGGGAAAACTAGTACCTCTGGTGTTATGGCTGCTGAGCCCTTTTAAGGGCTGCTTTCCACCTTTGATGTCCACCTCTTCTACCCAACTCTCAGCTGAGCAACCAAGAAGCTGTAGCCTACACAGTGGTCACACCTGGGTAAAGAGTTCTTGACTCTCTCCTGCCACTGCACTGTGATGACTCTGGAGGAGAGAGAGAGGCCCACTACTTCATGCAACTCTGTTTCACTTAAATGCAATTTATACATGAATCAAAAGACATCATCATACCATTTTACCATTATACCTATCTCAAAGTCCCACGGCAACAAGCAAGTGATGAAGTAGCATGTGTGCATACACTGGTAGCTTTAGTCACAATCCTGAACAGAAGCTGGCCGGGCCATAGGGTAGCTTCTCAGTGGAAGCAGCAGTGGGATTCAACAGCCACCTGGGTGCCTGAGTAGCCTTTTAAGGATCACAGTGCTCACCTCCTGGTGTGAGGAAGAGGCTAGAAAAGGTGTCCTAACAAGTATCTGCTTACCCAACACTGGCTTGATAACTGCAGCAGTTGGGGAATCTTGCTCTACAGTTGAAACACAAAGAAATGTTCAAAAACGTATGCAAAGACATTTCACTCACTATTGGCACATGGAATGTGTGCACACTTATAGACAACACAATATCCAGTAGACCTGAAAAATGAACATCTCTTGTTGCAACAGGACTCAGCGGGTATGGCTTCCAAATAGAAGCCCTGAGTGAAACAAGGCTGGCAAACGAAGGCCAGCTTACTGAAGTTGGAGCTGGATATGCATTTTTCTGTAGTGGCCTCAGTGAAGGGAAGCACTGAGAAGTTGGTGTAGGTTTTGCAATCAAAACTAATCTAGGCAACAAGCTTGTATGCCTGCCAAAAGGAATGAACGACAGGCTCGTAACAATGCAACTGCCTCTTGCAGGAATACGTCACACCACCATCATCAGTGCCTATGCCCCCACTATGCCGAACCCTGAGGAGGTCAAAGAAAAAATCTTATGAAGACCTGGAGACCCTTATCATCAATGTGCCAAAGGAGGACAAGCCTATAATTGTGGGTCACTTTAATGCTACAGTAGGCTCAGATTACCAGACTTGGCAGGGAGTCCTAGGGAGGAACGGAGATGGAAACAACAACAACAATGATCACTTACTGCTGAAGACTTGTGTATCTCATGACCTTCCCATCACCAACACTGTCTTCTGTTTACCTAAAAGCAATAGAACTTCATAGATGTATCCTTGCAGCAAACACTGGCATTTAATGGATTATGTGATTGTAAGGAGAAGAGACAAACAGGATGTGAGAGTGATGAAGGCAATGTGTGGTGCAGAGTGTTGGACTGATCATAGATTTATCTTTTCCAAGCTATCTTTTCCATGCACATGGGCTGGCTATGTTTTTTGAATACAAAACCAAAAAGACTATTTTATGGAGAACTCACACAGGGCAAGCATTCATACGGTGGTCAGAAGAAGCAATATAAGGACACTCTCAAAGTCTCTCTTAAGAACTTTGGAATTGATTGTGTGACATGGGAGACACTTACACAGGGCCACTCAGCATGGAGTGCCCACATCAGAGAAAGTGCTGCGCTCTATGAGTAAAGCAGAATTGAGACAGCTCAAAGGAAATGCAGGATGCACAAATTTGTAGTGTCCACCCCAAATGTTTGCAGGACTATTTGTGTTTGACCTGTGGTAGAGCTTTCCAAGCTCCATGATGTTGGTCTGATCAGCAATTGTTGGACACATTGAAACTAGACTCTAGCATAGTGATTTCATTTTGGTCCTCTATGAGAATGAAGGACAACAACCAATGAATGAATCAACCAACCCCAGAATGAATGTCTCACCAATTGGATGTCAAGATAATGTCTTTCAAAGAATCCCTAATCTCCTTTCATTAACTTTCATGTTCTGAAAAACAACTTATTCAAGGCCTGAAAGCACCTCTGTCACAGAAGAAGATATAACTGCTATCCCTGCACCCAACAACTAATTGTGTCCTTCTCTTCGGGATGACTCATGTCATCTCTTGTTCCATTTTGTCTTGTGACAGCACCTTCTTCTCATGTGTCCGATTACTAACATCAAAGTAAATCTTATACTTTCTGATGATTAAGTTAAAATGAAGAAAAGACATGCACAGGGTAGGTAGGTCGTATAAGGAATATGAAGTCACACAAGCCCCTGCAATCAGGAAAACTTGAGTTCAAATCTGACCTCAAACACATTACCTGTGTGACTCTGGGCAAGTCACATTACCTCAGTTGCCTCAAGAAAAAGAAAAGAAAATGACAACTGATTTTAGCATTCCATGGACTGACTGGCTCCTATGCAGAAAAACCTAAGTCAGGAAAAACAGATGCAATAGAGGGGGGAAATAATGCAAGAATTTGAACCCTCATAAAGGGATCTGACCCCTAGGTCAGTACATCTAGCCCTGTGATATGTGTTAGATATTAATGCTGATCACAGAATTCGTACATAGAGAATAATGGAGAATTACTGAAAGATTCTTTACTCCAAACTTCTCAAATAATCAGTCAAACTTTCCCTATTTTTCTATTAAGCATCCCCAGACGGTTTATTCCCCCTCCATTGTAAAGGACCCTTCCTACTCAAAATTTTTTCTATAATGTTGTAATCACTTTAAGAGGTTTAGTAATATGAACTCATTTACGTACAGAGGCAAATACTGACTTAATGTGTTTTTTTACACTTCTTGTTTACATGGTTTTATTTTTACTATTGGAGTATACCTCTTGTACAGTTTATAAATATGAAAGGGTGTTATACTAGTGGGGTTGCATTATCAATTACACGGGTAAACAAGCTCACGCTGACTCTGAAAAGAAGTCTTAGAGGGAATACAGAGTCTCTTACACAGATTTCATGACAGACTTCCCTTTCAAGATGATTTATGAAATCATAACTTTAAAATGTTAGAAGGGGTAAGGATGACAGGACATCCAGCATATAGCACGGGTACTCATTTCCTCAGGGAATAATTCTCCCAAACCTATGTAAGTCTAAAGTTTCTAATGGTTGCTATGTCCAATATGCACATAAACTCAGCTTCACCTTTTCACAAATATTTTGGAGAGGACATACTCCACCACACTATAGCTAACTCTATCCCATTACATGTGAAACTCTTAAAAGACCATATAGATAAGTTCCACAAAGAGATAGGGCAAGATAGATATTTTTCTTTTTAATTTGGTATGTTTCATTTTGAATAGTACAGTAAATTTGAACACTTTTTTTCAGCCATGTATCACTAATTCAAGCCACTTGTCTTTGACCAGAACATTTTGCTGACTCACCTTGCTCTTAAATACCCTGTTGCTCAGGCAATAACAGAGTTTTTTATGACCTAGTGTGAAACACCAATTTATTCTGTCCAAGGGTATAGGAAGAAAATAACCTGCAGACACTTACTCATCTGATTGGAGATCTCCCCCTTAGGGCACAGAGAACAATTGAAACAGCAGATGGGCTGTCCCTCCAGTGATGTTTGCCTGAATCCAGGACCACAGCTCTCACTGCATGTGGCACAGGGAACCTAGTGACAAGGGAGTAAAATGCATGATGGTTCTGGGAATAAACTGGACAGAGCATGGTATGTCATTATTGAAGAGTGCGTGATATTGATTGGGGACAAAGTGAGCTTATTTTGGAGGAGAAATAGGAGAAATGTTCATACATCAATGGAATATGTGCTGAAAGGAGCACTGGGTAGAACACAGAGACCAGGATGCTAGTCCTGTTTCTGCCACTAGCTGTGGAAAACATGTTGAATCTTTTAAACTTGGTGGATTTTAGTCATTTGTAAGCAGAGGAATTTGAACACAATGCTAAATTACAGTCTTTATTTATCTAGCATTTTATATTTCTCAATCTCAGTTAGGTCTTTTTAATACTTATAATTCAAACTAGTGAAGGTAATGGAAGTGACTCATCCTAATATCTAGGATATATGACATAGATAACTCAAAGATGAGACTATTGGACTGTTGATTGTAATTAAAAAGGTAAATTCCACATCTTATAGAGAAACAATTTGTTACATTCGGAAATCCTGTGAATTTTAGAAATTATATGTCAAATTCATTATTCAGCTCCTTAAATGTATACTCCTTGGATGATGAAATATTTCATTTTTATTGAATTAAAATGAATGGTTGGGTGTCATCATTGACAAAAATTCTAGATATTTGACATAAACACTGGCTGTGGGATCTGTGGATGTTGGGCCAATCACTGCATTTATGAGCCTCAGTTTCTTATTCATGTGAAATGACATGGCTGAGCAAGATAAGCTTTAATGTCCTTTACAGGTTTATCTCCAATGCTGCTATAAGTTTAAAATCATATGATGTCTGGCTTAATTAACTTTAGTGTCCTCCAGAAGTTTCCTACAAAGAAAACGAAATCAGCGTGCAAGAGGATTATCTATCCCAAACCCTTAAAAATGAATGTAAAGTGAGCAGGGAAAAATGAGTTCGCATGATCAGATAAAAGGTTGATATTACAATTGTTTCTGACCTTGGTATGTGACCAGCCCCACACTATGGCCTCTTCATTAATAGTAAAATCTTCACTGGGCTGAGCCTTGGGGTTAAACTGTCCAACTTTCACCAGAGCTTCTGCTTCCTTATTGAAGTTTACATAGTTGAGGATTTTATACTGAGCCTCTGGGTTTCTATTCTCATCCATAAACACCTGATCACATGCACTGTTGTTGAATTGGATCTTCTTTAGAAATGAGTGGAGCTATTAAAGAAGAGAAATCTCCATTATTGCATGGTGCCCAAGGTCAGTAATCTCCCACAATGTAGACCTCTGAGTTGTTCAGGAAGTCAGTTCATGGTCATTAAGATTGAACTAAGTACCTATTATATGTTGCATATTATGTGAAGAAATTTAAATACAAAGGACCATAAAATAATTTTTTATTTTCAAGGGCCTCATATTCCAATTAGAGAGAGAAAATAAAAATAAATAAAAACAGATGTAGTTCCTATATGCTTTGTCAAAATTCCCATACTTACATGTGTGTTAAGTTCTTGAGGAAGGCTAAATCTTCCACTTAAGCTTCCATACAGGTTGCTGAGGAGTTGTTGGTTTCCCTCTCCACTACCATCAGTTTAAGCACCTCCCCCCATTTTATATTGCCCTCCCCAAAGGTAGCTACCAGTAATTAACATCCCATTTCATTTAACTTGTTCATATCAGTTAACTTTTACAAAATGGAATTTGCTTCACAGTTCTGGTAGGATTAGATGTTACAAAACATTATCCCCTGAAATAGTTGTGGGGTTGTATTTTTCCATTGATCAAATCAATCCTTAGGAAGAGTAAGTTCCTTCTTAAAGCATCTGCCTAATGTTTGCACTGGCCCTGTTTTGTCTTGCTGCCTTAGAAACCCAACCCTCCCTCCATTTTCCATGTTTTGCTCTGGAAACAACAATCAAATCACCACTTTTATTGACTCTGGAAAAGTCTAGTCAACGTACCACCCTATTCCTCCACGCACCACTCCTGTGATTTCCCAGAACAAAAGGGCCAGACTTCACCGAGTTTTTGTATCAAGCATCCATGTCTTACTTGCCTCCTCAGTCCAGCCTGCTCCCATTGGCCTTCCAATGGCACTGTCCCATATAACTTAGATCACTTCTGTCAGAACAAACCCTTGCTTTAAACTTGAAAAACTTCAGGTCTTACTTAACTATTATGAAAATCAGTTGGATCCTATGGATATTTGCACACATATATGTTTCTTACAAAAAGATATTTCTCAGCCTTAAACAGTGACTCTAATTCAGGAATGTCATTCACTGGGATGATGTGAGGGAGGGAAAACCTTGTCATACTATTTGGATCACTCTCCAAAGTCATCTTCATCTCTTTGCACTAAGGACAGATTGCCTTCATTTAAACACAAATTCAAGTAAAATATCATAACACCCTGTGGATATTTTGAGCCCAATGTTGATTTCTTTCAAATTAATAAGGTCAATTCAAATTTCAAAATTTATTTACCTTTTCCTGAAAATTCCAGATGAAAGCCATATTTCATTGTCACCCTTCTAAGCTATACCCAGGTGATATTGTTGGAGTTGGAGCAAATACCTTCAACTTGTACATTTTTAGGATGTTTATGCAGACATCGCCCATCCTCAGGTATCTAGATATAATTTGCTCCAGTTTATTTTGCTGATAATTGATTTTGGGATTTTCTTGGAATGAGAGATTTTCCAATTAGATCCCATAGTTCATTTCTAGAATATGATGGGGAACAGTCTCATTGAATTCTTCCCTGCTTGGAGAAGATCTGAGTTTGGTCCTTTGGTCTGAGGTGGTGCGATGTATGGGAGAGAGTGTTGAGTACCAAATCAGGAAGCCCTGAGTTGTTGTCCTGTCTCAGACACTAACTCTGTAACTCTGTCACCCTGGATGAACTTTTCAACTTTTCTCAGCCTTAGTTGCTTCCTGTAGATCATCATAACAATAATAGCCACTGACTCTCATGGTTCTTGTGTGGATGAGATGAAATAATGCCTCAGAAGGGCTTTGCACTCCCTTGATGTGCTGAACAAATTTTGGTCCTTATAATTTTTAGTCATAAAATTTAATAAGCTAATATACAAGCTAGAGATTGTCCAGATAAGGACAGCAATGATTGTAAACTTTGAATGAGAGAGTGATTTTGAGAGAACTGAACATGTTTTTTTCTATGAAAAGAATGTTTAGAGGAATCATGATGATTGTCTTTTCAAGTATTTTAAAGACTTTCAGGTGGAACAACAATTGAATTTCCATCTGATTCCAGAGGACATAGTTGGGACAATGAATGGAACATAAAGAGAGGTTAGATCTGATGCCAAGAACAAAGTCCTAGCAACTAGAAATCTTCATAAAGGAATAGACTGCTTTGAGAGGCAGAGGTGGCTACCCTAGATCCCTTAGGGGCAATATCAAAAGGAAATGTTGTTGATCTTGTTCCAGAAGAGGTTCCTGTTCCCATTCTTACTGGTTTCAATAATGCTTGACTATCTTTCCTTTCTTGACCTCTCTTTAGCCTTTGACATTGTCAATCAACATCTTCTCCTTGATACTCTATTCTTCTCTGTAAGGTTTCATGACATTACTTTCTGACTATCTGACCATGCTGGAGGAATAGGAGAACATGCATACAGAAAAGAAATTTCTAGGAAAGAATAGATAGAAGTTCAAAAAAATAGAGTATAGATTAGTGGTGGGGAAGGTGCCCTGTGATGGAGCAGTATCCTCTTTGGCACCTTCAGTAAGTGGTGTTGTTCTTTGAGCAAGGTACAGAGGAATAGGGTAATACATGAGGGTAAGCCTTATGAGGCAGTGGCAGAAAGTACCTAGAGGACAGATACATTAGAAATTTGACAATATGAAGAATACTGAACTAAAGACAATCATTGGCGTCATAAATCAGAGAAGGAGGGTCTAGATCTAATAGAAAGATATGAAGAATAAGAAATCCTTTTTTGAAAGGGGGCATAAAATGACTTGTAGTCTTATAGATTTGATAAAATTCTTTAAATATTTTTGATATGAGACCTTCATCTCATCAAATGTCTATAAAACTTTCCTCCCCCCATTTTTTCCTTTCCTTCTGATCTAGGTTACATTTGCTTATGTGTACCAAAACTTTTTAATTTAATGTAATCAAAAGGATCAGTTTTCCATCTAACTTTGTTCTCAATGTCTTGTTTATTCAGAAATTGTTTGGCTAGCCATATGTAATATGTTCCGTGGTCTTCTAATTTTCTTGTAATATCTCTCTTTGTATCTAGGTCAAGTATCCATTTAGACTTTGTCTTGATGAATGGTGTAAGATATTGGTCTGTGCCCGGTGTCTTCTATACTTCTTTCCAGTTTTCCAAAACAATTTTTGGCAAATAATGAATTCTTAGCCCAAAATCTTAAGTCTTTGTATGTATCAAATATAGGGTTATTATGCATATTTGCTGCTATAAATCATATGTCTACTTTATTTCATTGATCTCCTTTTTCATTTGTGAGCCACTACCACACAGTTTTGATAATTAAATCCTTCAAATGTAGTTTAAGGTCTGCTACTTCTAAACCATGTTTCTTTATTTTTTTCCATTATTTCCATGGATATTCTTGACTTTTTCACATCGAAATGAATTTTATGATTTTCCTAATTCATTATGTTTTGTAATGTAATTGTGATGACCTTGAATACATTGTTTAAATAAAATTGTCATTTTTACTATACTGACCTCTCTGTGCATGAAGAATTTTTATTTCTCTATTTAAATATGATTTTATTTGTATAAAAAGCTTTTTTAAAAATAGTTTTATATAATTCCAGGACTTGTTTAAGCAGATGCACTCCCTGGTATTTTGTAGTGTCTAGAGTTATTTTAAATGTGGTATATTTCGCTAACTTTTCATGCAGATTTTTGTTTTTGAAATATAGGGATGCTGACAGTTCATGTGGATTTACTTTATGTTCTGCTAAATTGCTAAAATTATTTGCTGTTTTAAATAACTTTTTTTAGTTGATTCCTTGGAATTTTCCAACTATTTCATCATACTGTCTGCAAAAAAAGATAGTTTTATTACACAATTCTGAGTCTTGGTATTTGTTTTTCTTCTCTTAAAAATGATGTTTTTAATGAAGAGGGCTAGCTAAAGGTATGGAGACTTGGAAAAGGAATTCTATTTCCCTAAAGAAGAGGAAAAAGAAGGGTAAGTAACAACCAACCAAACAAAAGCAGGAGAGAACAGCCATTAATAAATAAAAAAAATAAAATAAGAAGGGGCAACAAGTAAGAAGAGTGTGCTAGAGTTGAGAGGAAGAGTGGCACAGGAAACAGAGTTGCCTAAATAAAGATTAAAAGAAAATAGCTGAATGAACAGCAGCTAGGTGACATGGTGAATAGGACACTCAGACAATTACGAGCCTTGTGACCCTAGCTGAGTTGATTTACCCAATTAGCCTCAGTTTCCTCATCTGTAAAATGATCAACAGAAAGAAATGGCAAACTACTCTAGTATGTTTGCCATGAAAACACAAATGGGGTCAGGAATAATCAACATGATTGAAATAACTCAACACATACAATAAAACTGAATGAAAATAGTACTGTACTTAGAGTAGAAAAAAAAGTTTATCTTAACTTGAAAAAAATAGAGATAAATGAAAAAATGTAAATCTAATTCCTAAATTTAAATGTGAATGGATTAAACATTCCAGAAAATGAAAAAAGACTGATAAATTGAATAAGAAAACAAAACCCTAAATGTGATAACTTACAAGAAACATATTTAAAAAAGCAAAGACATAGACAAAATAAAAGTAGGAGGAAGTAAAAATTACTTTCCATCAAGTGAACATATAAAAGCTGGAGCTGCCATAATACATTTTTAAAATTAAAATTTATTTGTTTATTTTCAGTTGTCAATATTCTCTTCCACAAGATTTTGGGTTCCATATTATCTTCCCATCTCTCCTCTCCACCCACCCCAAGATGTCATCTAATTTGATATAGACTCAACATATACATTTATAATAAACCAATTTTCACATCAATCATGCTGTAAAGAACAATTAGAACCAGTGGGAGGAACCAAGAAGAAATGAGAGAGAGAGAGAGAGAGAGAGAGAGAGAGAGAGAGAGAGAGAGAGCCACAGAGACAGAGACAGAGAGACATAGAGAGAGAGAGGAAATGATATCCTTCAAACTGTATTCAGACTCCACAGTTCTTTTTTTCTGGACGTGGACAGAATTTTCCGTCAAGAGACATTTGAAGATGTTTTAAATCTTTGCATTGCTAAGAAGAGACATCTGTCAAAGTCAGTTATCACATAATGTGGCTTAGTGTGGACAATGTTTTCTTGATTATGCTCACTTCATTCAGCATCAGTTCATATAAATTTTTACAGGTTTTTCTTAAGTCTGGCTACTCATTATTTCTTACAGAAAAACACTATTCCATTACATTCATATACAACAACTTGTTCAGCCATTCCCCAATAGATGGGCATCCCCTCATATTCCAGTTCTTGGCCACCACAAAAAGAGCCGCTATAAATATTTTTTTGTACGTGTGAGACATTTCTGCATTTTTATGATCTCTTTGGTATGTGGCTTTAGAAGTGGTATTGCTGGGTCAAAGGGTATGCACAATTTTATAACCCTTTGGTCCAAATTGCTCTCCAGAATGGTTGGACCAGTTCATAACTCCACCAAGAATGAATTCGTGTTCAATTTTCACACATCTTCTTCAGTATTTATCATTTTCTTGTTTTGTCATCTTCACCAGTGTGATAGGCATGATGTGGTACCTCAGAGTTGCTTTGATTTGCATTTCTCTAGTCAATAGTGATTTATAGCATTTTTTCATATGACTACAGGTAGCATTTTCTTCACCTTAAAACTGCCTGTTCACAACCTTTAACCATTTATTAATTGGGGAATTGCATGCATTCTTATACAATTGTTTTAATTCTCTATAAAGTTTAAAAATGAGGCCTTTATCAGAGACATTGGTCATAAAAATTCTTTCCCAGCTTTCTGCTTCTTTCCTAATCTTGGTTGCATTGGTTTTGTTTGTGCAAAAACATTTCAATGTGAGATAATCAAAATCATCCATTTTGCATCTTGCAACGTTCTCTATCTGTGGTCAAAAATTTTTCTGTTCTCCATGAATCTGACAAGTAAACTATTCTTTGCTCTCAAAGTTTGCTTATAGTATCAGCCTCTATATCTAAATTGTGTACCTATTCTGACTTTATTTTGGTATATTGGTATATACCTAGTTTCTGCCATAATATTATGTTTTCTCAGCAGTTTTTTAATTAAATATTGAGTTCTCATCTCAGAACCTGGGGTCCTTCGCTTTATCAAATAGTAGATTACTGTAGTCATTGACTACCGTGTCTTGTGTATTTAACCTATTCCATGGATCCGCCACTCACTTAGCCAGTACCAAGTAGTTTTGATGATTGCTGTTTTAATATTCAATATAACATCTAGTATGTTTAGGCCACCTTCCCTACCATTTCTTTTTTGTTAATTCCCTTCTTATTCTGGACCTTTTGTTTTTCCACATTAATTTCATTATTTTTTTCTGGCTCTATAAAATAAAATTTTTTCATAACTTGATTGGTATAGCACTGAATAAGTAAATAAATTTAGGTACAATTGTCATTTTTATTATATTAGTTTGGCCTATATGAGCAACTGATGTTTTTTTTCTCCACTTATTTGGATCTGACTTTATTCACTTTAACAGTGTTTTATAACTGTCAACGTATAGTTTCCAGGTCGTTTTGGCAGGCAGACTCCCAGATATTTTAGAATATCTACAGCAACTTTAAATGAAATTTCTCTTTCTATCTTTTGTTGTCAGGATTTGTTAGTAATTTATAGAAATGCTGCTGATTTATGTGGGTTTATTTTATATCTGCAAATTTGCTGAAGTTGTTTGTTATTTACTTCACGTAGTTTTTGCTTGATCCTCTAGAATTCTCTAAGTATGTCATCATATTGTATACAAAGAGTGATACCTTTGTTTCTTCTTTGTCTATTCTATTTCCTCCAATTTCTTTTTCTCCTCTTATTGCTAAAGCCCATGGTTCTAATAGCATATTGAATGACGCCGGTGATAATGGAAATCCTTGTTTCACCCCCAATCTTAGTGGAAATGCTTCTAGCTTGTCCCCATTACATATAATGCTTGCTGATGGTTTTAGGTAGAGGCTACTTATAATTAAAAAAAACTCCATTTTTTCTTACGCTTTCTAGTGTTTTAATAGGAATGGGTGGTGTATTTTGTCAAAAGCTGTTTCTGCACCACAACATTTCTCATATTTGCCATATTCTGTCCTCAAACATTGCCACCACTCTGCTTCATTCCCTCATCACCTCTATCCTGGATTTTTGCAATAGCGTGATGGGTGGTCTGCCTTCCACAATTTGCCCCCACCATAATTAATTCTGACTATAGTTCTTTCTCCATTCAGTTGTCACAGTAATTTTTTCTAAAATTCAAGTCTAACCTTATAACCCCCTATTACATTTATTTCAGTGATTATGAACTCCATCATGAAGTATAAAATCCTTTTTTTACTCCAAAGTCCTCCAAAACCTGCCTTCTACTTTTGCAAAAAAATTTCTTGAATGCAGTGACACTGGCATCATTGATGTTTCACAAAAAAAGGGCATGCAATCTCTTAGCATTAGACATTCTCTCTATCCACTCTGTCTGGAATGCTCTTGTTCCTCATCTATGCATCCTCAATTTTCGGTGTTCTTTCAAGCCTAACCTAAAACACCACTTTCTGTAGGATAACCCTGATAATGCACCTTAATTTAATGCATTCCCTATGTTGATTATTTTAAATATAAGCCTTGTACATCTTATTTGTACGTAATTGTTTGTAAGTTTTGTTCCCAATAGGACAAAACTACATAAGATCAGATACTCTTTTACCTTTCTTTGTATCCTGAGCCCTTAATGCTGTACCTGCCTCATAGAAGGCAATAAATATTTGTTGGCTGAATGATTCCCAACTCAAATATTCTTTGTGAGCAGCCCACGCTATGCAATCCCTGGTCAGGCTGCCATTGCCTACAAATAGGAAAGACAATTTTAAATGAATATTACCTGCCATGGATGAGGCACCCAGCTTTCTCCCTCTGCCATAGATTCTTTTTCTAATATCATCAGGAACATTTCATGGAGAGTCCAGGCCACAGCATAAATACCATTGTAGATGGTGTAACTCGAGTCTGACATTGTCATGTCAAAGTAAATCAAAGGCAAAGTCTCCAAAGAGGCATTTAGTGAACATTGTTCTTGTTTCAGTTTTTCAGGTTCATCTATACATCTGAATGTTGAGTGCCAGAATTCTTTCAGTACAATGTCCTCTGAGTATTTAGCAGGGTTCACTGTCCTGAGAAAATCCTTAAAACCAGGAACATCACTTGTTAGGTGTGAAAATATAAGTGCCCCATGGAAATTATAACCATCAACATATTTGGGTCTTGTGGTAATGTCCCAGTGAGAAGTGGTTACCCACACCTTGTAATTCACGAGAAAAGGAAATTGTGAATATCTCAAGATCATTAATGAGTCTGTGTCACCATGAATGAAAATCACTCTGATGGGTGATGACAGGATCCTGGGCATGAATGTCATGTATGATTCTGTGTGTCTTCTCTCACTGACAGGGATCTTCTCTGTGAAGGACACACAGACATCATATTTTGCCATCTCCAGTGTCAGTTCCTGAAGGAATTCCTCACCTCTCAGATCATCTACTGTCACCAAAGCTATCCACGTCCATTCAAAGTGGGTCATCAGTCTGACCAAACCTTTATGTAGGGAAGAGTCCCTGGGGGCCAATTGGTAAAGAGAAGGAAACTGCACCTTGTTACTGAGGATGGGATCAAATGGCCCAAAGGTGATCTGGATGTGAAAGAAATAAAAGAAAACCTGAGATTTAAGAACATGACCATAATATAAGGTGGGGGTGAAACCAATCAACTTGATTTTAAATTTGATACTTTAATTAGGTGAGACTACATCTCAGTGAATCAAAACCTGGGACTAAGCATGAGGCATCTTTGAAGTTATTGGCTGAAATAAAATGAGGATGAACAGGAAATCTTTTTTGACAGCTTCAGAAATGGGTTCATTTCTTGACAGATCATCTGTAAGTTATCAATGAATTTGAGAAGATGAAATAACTCCAGGATTTGTAATTGATGACTGTCAACACATTTCTGTGATGCAATGCCAAGAATGAGTCATAGAAAAAAAATAATGGAATTAAGGGGGTGAGGGGTCATAGATTCTATATGTATCTCAGAGCAGAAGACTCAGTCTGTGGCAAAAGCCAAGACAATAATGGTTCTTCCCCTTGCTTCCCCTATAGGTGCCTGTCTATTCAGAGACCTATAAAATGATCTACTGTTTCATTATGCAAACTTACTGGATCCAGTAAGTTCAATTTTCCTCAAACACAAAGAAGGCAGGAGTTACCTAAAGATAAATATAAATATATTGTTGGATAATTAGTTTTAAATATCAGAATTTTTTTTGGATCTGCAGACTTCTTATTTTTGTCTCATTTTAATTAATTTATTTTTAGGTTTCAACATTTATTTCCACAAGATTTTCAGTTCCAATTTTTCACTCAATGTCTCCCTTCCCCACACTCCAAGATAGCATGAATTCTGATTACCCCTTCCCCCAGTCTTCCCTCCCTTCTATTATTCACCCCACCTCTCTTATCCCCTCCCCTGCAGTTTCTTGTTGGGTAAGAAAAATTTTTATATCTCATTGCCTGCATATCTCCCAGTTGCATGTGCAAACAATTTTTAACATTCATTTTTAAAACTTCGAGTTTCAAATTCTCTCCCTTCTTCCCTCCCCACCCACCTTCATTGAGAAGGCAAGCAATTCAGTGTAGGTTGTACATGTGTAGTTATGCAAAACACTTTCATAATAGTCATGTTGTTAAAGAAAACTATATCTCCCTCCCTCCTATCCTGCCCCCCCATTTATTTTATTCTAGGCAGATAAACTCCCAAATATTTTGTAATGTCTACAGTAATTTTAAATGGAATTCTTTCTATTTCTTGCTGTTCGGCTTCCTTAGTAATATATAGGAATGCCAATGATTTATGTGGGTTTATGTTATATCCTGCAACTTTGCTCTCTTTCTTCATTTGTTTGTTTCTTCTTTCAGGTTATTTCTCCCATTGGTTCTAATTCTTTTTTAGAATATGATTAATATGAAAATAGGTTTAACGTGAATATATATGTAGAGCCTATATACAATCACACACACACATGCATACACACATACACAAATTACATACATAATTGGGAAGGAAGGCAGGGGAGATGGGGAGAAAATTTGGAACTCAAAATCTTATGAAAGTGAATATTGAAAACTAAAAAATGTAATTAATAACGATATTAATAATAATAAATGAAATAAGATGAATTAAAAATAAAAATGAGCCAACGAAGTAAAAAGAACGTGACCGGGGAACAGGGCAACCAGAATGTACACCATCTTGGAGTGGAGGGGAGGGTAGAAATGGGGAGAAAATTTGTAATTCAAACTCTTGTGAAAATCAGAGCTGAAAACAAAATATGTTAAATAAATAAATTTAAAAAATTTTTTAAATTATCTCTCCTGGGGGTTCAGAGCAAAGATAGAAGAGTGAAAGCAGTGACTTACTAGAGCTCTCCCACAGATTCTGTCGGGTCTGTCTAAGAAGTGAATTTGAACAAATTTTGATGAAGCAGAATCCACTGGGAGATAGAGTTTGGCAGATTTCCAGCTCAGGACAGGAAGGGAAGGTCCAAGGGAAGGATCTATTGCATCCAGCTGGGGATCACAGAGTGTTCAGGCTATACCAGCCCAGACTCAGCTATAGCAGAGCAGAAGCAGGCCTAGCCCTGGTGAACTCAATCACCCATAGCAGAGCAATCCCAAAACATCTCTGCACAGGATGGGGATCTCTCAGAACTGGATGAGACTGAAGCACGGGGCCTGTGGCAGCAGCAGCAGCTACTCATGGGAATATCAGCCCACAATCGAGTCACATACAAATTTTTCTGGACTGGCCTCAGTGATGGGGAGTGCCAGGAATCTAGCATAGGCTTTGAAATCCAAACTAATCTACTCAATGAACTTATATGCCTTCCAAAAGGAAGCTCATAACAATGTAGTTGCCACTTGCAGGGAAGCAGGAAACTGCAAAAAAAGAATTTACAGGAAGTATCTCTGACAATTGCTTCATTTCTCAAATATGTAGAGAACAGAGTCAAATTTATAAGAATACAAGTCATTGGGGGCGGAGCCAAGATGGCAGCTGGAAAGCAGGGACTTGCTTAAACTCTCCCCCAAATCCCTCCAAACACCTGTAAAAATGGCTCTGAACAAATCCTAGAGTTGTGGAACCCAACAAATAGCAGAGGGAAACAGGTCTCCACCCCAGGAGAGTCTGGATGGTCACTGGGAAGGGTCTATTGCACAGTGATGGGAGCAAAGCACAGAAAAAATGAGAGAAAACAGATCGACCAACTGGGCATTCAGATAAATGAGAAAACCATATATATATATATATATATATATATATATATATATATATATATATATATATATATATATATATATATATATATATATATATTTGTTGATTGGTTCTTTCAGTCATATTCAACTTTTGTGACCCCATTTAGGGTTTTCTGGCAAAGACATTAGAATAGTTTGCCTCTTCCTTCTCCAGTTCATTTCATAGATGAGGATCTGTGGCAAAAAGAGTTTAGTGGCACGCCCAGCATCATACAACTAGTAAGTATCTAAGGGCAGATATGAATTCCAGAAGATGAGTCTTACTGACTTTTAGCCTAGCTGTGTGTGTGTGTATGTGTGTGTGTGTGTGCCTAATTCATTGAAATACTTTCTATTTTGTAATCTGCTTTTCTATGATTTGTGCTCTCTCTCTCTCTCTCTCTCTCTCTCTCTCTCTCTCACACACACACACACACACACACACACACACACACACACACACACACCTTTGCTTTCTCTCTTTTGATGAAAAAAAAAAACAATTCAGGGGTATACATTTTTCCTCTAAGGAGTATGCCTTTAGCTATATCTTTCAACATTAGCATGTATCCTTATTTCTGTTATACATCATTAGAGCTGAGGATAAGAGAGAGATCTCAGCAAAGTGTCTCAATCAATTGATATGAAGTAAACTTCTCAGCTGAAAGAGCTGGCAGGAAGATGAGCCAAGGAAAGTTTGAGGTACTAAATGCTTTGAAACATCACTATGGTGAGTGACTTTGTAAATCAATTGGAGTGTGTGTAAAAAGAACAGAGAATAGAATCAAATTTGCCTTGCTGCAATGAAGGCCCTGTTCTGATTATGTAATGTAAAATTGTAGTGGATCCAGTCAGCATGATTTCATGATTTTCTCCAATTTCTTTCAGCAATGTAGGAATGAAAGTGAAGGCAGTAGATGCTGGGAGTTATATAGAACTAGTGCATATTAGGACAATATTATTGATAGTTAGCAAAGGACTCAAAGGAATAGTATAGAGTTGGATAGGGTCATGTTGGGAATCAAGATGGAGAAGAGTGAAGAATAACTCATGTAGTGGTAATGACCTTGGAATGAACTGAGGCTGGAGGGATTTTAGAACATAATAAAGATGAAGAACAGGATTTAGAGTTGCAGAGAAGTGGGAGAGGTAGAAAAACAATAGATTGTCACCCAATAATGGAATTTCTAAATTTATGAACAGAGAAATAGAATATTTTTGAGTGGTGGTATGGTGAATGGTGTGACCTTCTCTATGTGTAGGTGAGATGAGATGAAGGAAAAGGTCACTGGAAATAAGTGAATATGAATATGTTTGCTGATGTCACATAGCATAGGAGTTGAGTAGAAAAGACAGAGTCAGACAGATCATTAGATAATACATATTAGAATCTTGATTGGAGAAAAATATGGTTTAAGTGAATTTTCTTTGTTATTCTTTATTTTTCTTTTTTTGGATTAAATGAATTTTCAAAAGAACTTTCAAACTCTCCAAAGGAAAAGAGTTTACTGAGTGACGGAAGGAGATTGAAAGTCGGGACGTGTCAATGGGAGGAAATGACCGTTCCAACTGCCCCACTTCAGCTAAATAAACCAAGGAAAGAGTAAAAGTTCCCATGTGTTTGTATTTATTGCACCTTTATTTGTCATATTGAAGTTATTGAATATAGGAGAATTATAATCAATTAGTAAATTGCTGTGAGCACCCTATTACATTTAAAAACATTGAGATACATTTAAATACATTGACATATCATTGCTCAGTAACAAATGATAAAAGAGTTGCATTCAGAGACACCTGGAAATATTTGTAAGAACTAATGGCAAATGAAGTGAACACAGACAGGAGAAATATTCACACAAAATGAACATTTTAAATAAAAAAATTGAAAGTGATAAGACCTCTAACACCCGGCAGTGGCCAACTACTATTGCAGAGGATGATGATAAGGTTTTCAAAAGGAATCCATTTCAACCTGGGTCATGGCCACACACAACTCAATAACCCCGTTGATATTTGGGCACTTCTGAAGTTTCTGTACATTATCATTCGTTAAGTTGGCTTTTAAAATTTTCAAATTTAACACTAACAGTTCTTCAGTTTTTCCTTAAGCATTCAAGGTATAAATAATAAAGCTTCTGTCATCTCTCTCCCTAACTATGACTAACTTTCTCTGAGTCAGGGAAACATTTGATAGTATGCATAGAAAAGCTTTGTTTTTGCTGCAAGAGTTAAGGTTGAGTCATATTCTTTCACTGTAGCCGAGAGGAAATGTTACAGCGATTGATCTTTGAAGTGAAAGATGATATTTGATCTTTGAAAGCCAAAACAGACTTTAAGAAGAATGATCATCTCTATCAGTTCACACTTTTATATTGTCATGCATTTAGTAGTGTGAGGGAGAGTGGGGATTTGTATTAGTAAGCTCTTCTCTATTTTTTTTACTAAATAGGTCATCTCATCAATGTGTCCTTCCTTTCTTCTCTACCACAATTAAAAGTCACTCTCATTATCGCTGCCCAGAACCTGCACTTTCCACACCAATGCACTGTATTCCTTTTTGAAAAAAATATTCTTTGGGAACAGAAAACTGATAGTTATATTCCTAGACAATATAACACACGAGGATGAAACACAGATAGTGGGATATAGTGCTTAGAGCAATGGACTAGTATAAAAACATATGTGTTATGGTCCCGATTTCCTGCAAATTATATTTGAGACTATGGAGAAGGCATTAAATCCCCCATATGCTCAGGAACTTTCTCTAGAAAATGGGAATTTAGGCCTGTAAAATCTCTAGGATTCTTTCATTGAAAGAAGTTAGATGACAATGACAATGACTATATCTTTGATAATAAAGGGAGTGTTGTGGTAAATGGCGGAACTACTCTCTTCCATGTGTGAGTTTTCAAAATTGTACTGTTGATGTCATTGATTTGAGAGTTTCTTGGCAAGATTTAACATTTACCAATGAAGGTTATCACCTTCTCCAAAATTTATGGTCTCTGATTGCTGCTTAGAATACTGAGAGATTGAGGGACTTGACCAGGGTCACATAGCCAGTACGAAGCAGAGGTAGCTATTTCAACTTGGGCCTCCTGACTCTGCTGCCTCTCAAGGGTCTGATCAAGCCTCAGAAGGCAGCAAGATCAATATTACTCACCTGAGGATACTTGTAGAGGTCAAGCAGGGTCCCCATCTGGACAGACAGAGCTGAAGTGACTCCGCCAATGACAGCCACAGACTTGTCCTGCTCCCAGCAGCTGTAGTTAGGGATGAACTGGCCCTGCCCAGACAGCCAGCGCAGGGAGCTCTCCAAGGTTTTCTCATCACTGTGGTAGGTGTTGTAGAGGTGGAATCCCAGGGTAAGGTTGGGCAACAGATTAGGGTTCTTGTTGATCTCCTCTATAGCAAATATTAGTGTCAGGGCTTGTTGATAATTTTTGTATAGCCACCTGAAAGGGAGAGAAGTAGAAATCATTAGCAAAGCCTGTAAAAGAAATTAATTTAAGGAAGGGGCCTGCTCCAGCCATGTGAGGGTGGTAGGTAAGAACTGTAGCTGATTTTGAGTGTATTAATAACAGTCCTGTTTGTTCCTATACTGCTTCCTTCTTGTGATTAGAATATTGAGGACTATTTTCTTTAAGTTCTTAGAAAGGCTCTGAATGCCAGAATTACTCACTTATTTACTCACAGAATCACTCACTCCCTTATTCATTCATTCATATAACAAAGATATAATGAACACCTACCATTTCAGAATCACATAGTTTGAGATTTTGCAAGCATCCCAGAAGTCATCTAATCTAACATTTTCTATTAAGGAATCTCACCTATAGCATTTCATATAATGAATATAGTAGCATCCTGTAAGAGAGAAATGAAGACGTCCTGGGAAGTTAAAAAAAATATCCTGTCATCCTTCAAGAGTAAGACCAGAAGTGACTACAAAAAGTCACGTTCTCTTCTGGAGACTGTGTTTCAATATCACCTCACTCACAATTTCCCCTGACATCACTAAGCTTTAGCCAGTACTGGTCTTGAACCCTGGGCCACATCCAGGTATGAGCTACCATGGTCCCTATTCCCAAAGAGTGATTCTGCTTGTAATTAATAACTCTATATAACCCTCTACTTACTCTCATAAGAGTACTAACTCTATCCAAGACACCAGAAGTCTGAAATGTCCCCTGCCTCCTTTCTCACACTGTACCTTTGTGAGTATCCCTGTAATCCCCTCCAAAAAATCTTCCTTCCCATAGTTTCTTTATATCTGCTTCTTTTTGTTTCTGGCCAGTGCTGCTGTACCTTCTAGGCATTTGAGTTCTTGTTGAGATCTCTTATTAGAAGGATGTGTGACTAACAATTTAGTGTCTGCCCCTCTTTCCCAAGTTTTATGACTTCAGGGAAGTAGAATTACATGTGTATTGAGAACCCAGGACCTCAGTGCCACAGGCCTCCTCCTTTTCTTTGACATCATGCCTGTGTCTAGGGGTCTTATCCAGAACAGCACAACTTTTCTCCAGAAACAAAAATAGCAGATAAGGACTATTGCTGTCTTTACTGGGTGGCATTATGGATGTTCCCAACTCTGTTAGGATAATACCTGACATTGGTATGTTCCCATTACTTATCCAAACATCTCCAGTCCCCAGAAAGCCTAGGATTACAATCAATGGAAACATATCAGGTCAATAAACCTGCAACAAAAGGCAGTGCAGAGTAGTTAGAGAGAATTAGGAATGCTGTGCAGGGAGAGGCACCTTCCCAATAAAGGAAGGCTTCATGAAGTACATTCTTAGCCCTGGAAGGATGGGGATTTTCAAGGGGCAAAATGAGGATCTCCAGGAGAAAGAAACGAGTGGCCAAGAAATGTATTTGAAGAATAGGAAACACTCGAAGATTGTATCCACAGAATCTGCTAGCAGGTGCTAAGGGTATTAAGGCCAAGATCTGGAGGGTGTTCACTCTCCCCTATCATCTCTCCTTACCTTTTTGCTTTTATGGTACAGACTGAGAAAAAAAGTAAGTTACTATCAAGAAATTAATCAACCAGCCCCAAACTCATAGCCAAACATATCCCACATTCATGTTAATATTCTCCAAAATGTTTTAAATCCAGAAATATTTCTCTAGCAACTCACATCTTTTAGGTAATTCAGACCTATGTTCCAGAAGGTGGAAGGCAAATATAAGGGAATCTTCAGGCCTTCCCATTCACTCTGTCGTTAACAGCCAAACTGACTTTCCCTCTATTACCTGCTTATTTTCTGAGAATTTGAAATCCTTTCTCCATTCTTTCTTCATTCACAATTCCTAGAATTAGAATAAGGGAGGAAAAAAACCCAATTTTCTTGTCCATTTGAATAAACTGTTTTAAAAGAAACGCCTGTCAATTTCTACATAGAAAGCAAAAAGGAAATTTGGTTCACAATGGCCTTTTCACCCATTGCTATACATAGAGTGAGAGCATGTTTACCAGCCTCTTGTCTACTATCATTCCCTGAGACTCGGTGGTGAACAATTACAGAGGGGAAAAGAAGTGGGAATATCTTAAAATATTCAAGAAATAAAAGCAAACATTAAATTACTTCCTTATTTAAACCACTGAAGATGAAAATGTGGAGGAGAGAAAAGAAAGGTACAAATGCAATGTAAAACACAGAAAGGACTCAGAAGCAATAGAGCTGCACAGACACAGAGATATACAGAAGAGGTCACAGTTGTCATCTTCTGTGTCCCATTCTTCATCTCCTTAAACCACTGCTGCAAATCCCTTATGGCCTGCGGGGACCTCATAGTGAAATTTGGAAGGGATACCAATGGAAGGAATGTGTGTGTGTGTGTGTGTGTGTGTGTGTGTGTGCACTCACACAGGTGTATGTCCATGTTTAGGTCTAAACCAAATTTCTATATTAAAGATATTTATTATTTATATTTGAACTTTCATTGCTAGACGCTAGGTTCTTCTATTTACTAGAGTTATTCAGAACATGAGCAGAGCCAAGACAAAGCTCCAGTTCTCTCCACTGGCTCAAGATAAGTGAAAGAACAGAGAGAGATATGAACAGAGATGTAAATACAGACACAGACACAGAGACAGGAAGAGACAGAAAAAATCAGGCAGGGTGACAGACAGAGAATCCTTTCACTCCTTTGCTCCAAAAGAAAGTCACATGGATAGAACCTGCCACGAGCAACAAAAGTGAGAGAAAAGAGGGTAGAAGAGACCCTTGGATCAGCAGCCCTGTGTCTTCCCTAAACACCTCTGTAATCATCAGCCAATTCAGAGGCACAGGCAAGCAGGCAATTACTTATAATCCCGACAGTCCTTGTCAGGTTTATTCGCAAAAAGTGCTGCTCCTATGTCATTGTTTACTTCAACTGAATACATGGAGAGAAAAGTCCCAATCACTAGATCCCCATTTCTGACAAGGCTGGGGCTGACTTGATAGAAGCAGCATGGCTCTTCTGTCCTGTTCTCAGAGACTGGAAGCTTCGGCAGCAGCGGCAGGAGCAGGAGAGAAAACAACAGACAAATCTTTCTCTGTACAAGAAGCCACATATCCCTGAACATGTCATATATCCCCAAGCCTGCCAAGAGGCAAAGAGCTGTAAGAATAACAGCACAGTCAATATCGTAGGCTTGGGCTGCTGAAAAATAATTCTGGAGCTGCAATGTTTTGTTCTGGGGCAGATGGTAAAGTCTATTCCTCCATCAACACCTATGGAAACACAAAAGGACATTAGCTGTCCCCACATCAAGGACAAGGACAGTGATATAAGACCAAGGGGTTTATTATAAGGCTCCATTGGCCTCTAAAACATATTCTGTCTCTCAGTGATCTTATGCTTAGTCTCTGACAGTGGAATCCCCAGAGACATGAAAGTCCATGAGGAGTTCTGGGGACCATGCCTGCCTCGGGCCTCTCAAGCTGTGTTCCTCATCCAAGGAAAAAAACACAAGTGGAAAACATATTAGGAAATCTCTGTCCCTGCTATCAACAGAGACCAGCGGACATCAGCCGTCATGGGAGGGTTTGTGTCACTGTGTCACCCAGAGGGGTGCACAATTCTAGAACTGGCAGATGTTGCTTCTGGTTGAGCTTGATGTGAACAAACAAGGTAAAAAACTTTCAGAGAGGGCAACTGGGTTGAGAGTCTTTTACAAATGGCTAGAATCTATTTTGTGCCTTTGATGAACTCACAAGTCAATGCTCTCCCCCTTTGTAGCTTCATAGAATCACAGAACCTGAGAAAAAAAATGGGACATCAGAGACTACCTAGTCCAACTGATGCCTCAAAAGAATCACCTTCTACAATTCCCAGGTCTACTCGCCTTCATAACCTGATAGCTTGCCAAACTGACTTGCCCTGGGAATACATATTTTTTTTCTCCAAATCCTGGGATTATTGGATTGATACTAAAAGGAATCTTAAAGATAAAGTTAATCTAATGTGTGCCTTTTACAGATAAGAAATCTAAAGCCAGTTTACTTGACTAAGGTCATGTTCTTAATAAACAGCTATTTTGTAGTAGTTAATAAATAGGCATATTTTACCTCTCAAAATGGTTCTGCTTTGGGCCTATACCCATTTCTGTCTTCTGTAGAGGAGGGGAAATTCATAATTTAAAACTTATAGCAAAATCAGTGAAAAACTACTGTTTGCTTACACACCAGGGAAATCTAGTGAAGAAAAGAGGCCTTGGGCAGGGGCATAATGACTAAAGTGGCTTTGAAAGATTGGTGGTTCAGGGCCAGGGGAGTGGAGACTGAGCAGGTAGGCAAAAGGGGTTAGAAGAGAGAGGTATGCCCTCCCTGGTTGTTGGAGTCCTAGAAAGCTCAGGTTGCTTCACTGTCATCAGAGCTCTACAAAGTTTAATGAAACACATGCACACACAACTTTAGTAGCTAGATGATACAGTGGGTAGAGCACTGGACCTGGAATCAGGAAGACCTCAGTTCAAATCCTACCTCACAGACACTAGCTGTAGGACTACAGACAAGTCATTAGGCTTCTGTCTACCTCAGGTTTTTCAGCTGAAAATGGGGGTATAAATAGCACCTATCTCTCAGGGTTGTTTGAAGATCTAACAGTACAATATTTTTATAGCCCTTAGCACGGTGCAAGGCATACAGCAGGCACCTAATAAATGCTTGTTTACCCTTCCCCTTTAACATAAATCTATAAGTCAACAAGTGCTTAATTAAGTACTTAGTATTTGCCAATGCACTGTTTGGGATACAAAACAAAAGTGAAACATTCCTTGCTCTTAGAAGACCTAGATTCTAACAGGACAATGTGTTTAGTTATTTACAAAATGCCAATAAAGAATTTAAGTGGTAAACTTAGATATGGCATCTTGAACAAATGGCTATTTAACCCCCAATGAAAGTTTTCCAGTAATCAAACTGAGTCCCAAAGCAGTCCATTGTACTCACTGTACAGCTCCAACTGCCAGGAAATTTATCTTTCTGTCATGCAGGAATCTCCCCCTGCACCTTGAAGCCATTGCTCCAATTTGTACTCTTTAGGACTCTTATTTTGCCCCTACCCCCAATTTTCCTGCTCTTTTTTGCTATACAACCTCAATTCAACCAAATGACCTGCAGGGATTGCAGTTTCATCTTCCTGGATTCCTTCTTTTGGACACATTATATCCCAGCAAACCTTTAAGCACCAGCAATCACATAATCAATCATCAAGCATTTATTCACAATTCTCTACTGTGCTTGGGCCCTACTAAGTGCTTAGAATACAAATATGAAAGCGAAACAAGTTCTTACTTTAAGAGCATCTCTAAGAAGCAATGTGTATATATGTGTAGGGTGTGTGTATAGGGACTGGATTGATCATTAGACTCTGAGTGAAATGCAACAGAACATGTCAACTCTAGGTTTATGGGGGGAAATTTTAAGCTTATGCTTTTCATTGATTTAATGTATTTGGTGCCCATTAAAGGTAACATATCAGTGGGTGTTCATAATAGTATGGTCTTAATGCTGTAGGAACATATAGTACTTAGTAAAATTTTATTTTATTTTATTTTCAACTGTGAATTCTCTTCTTTACTACCCCTTTCCTTTTGCCTCATTAAGGAAAAACAAGAAGGGAGCCAAGATAGCAGCTGAAAAGGGACTCAATTAAGCTCTCCCCCAAATTCCTCCAAACGCCTGTAAAAAATGGCTCTGAACAAATTATATAGCTGAAGAACTCCTGAAATAGCAAAGGGAAGCAGGCCTCCAGCCGAGGAGTACCTGGATGGTCACTGGGAAGGGTCTATCCCACCACACTGGCATCAGATTGCAGCCCAGCATGGGCCGCTAGGACCACTGAGACCATGGGTGGAGCAAGCCTTAGGGGCATGAATCACTGAGCTGTGGCAATTAACAGACTTCTCAACCCATAAACACCAAAGACAACAGACGTTAGTGGGAAAACTGCTGGATATAGGTGAGAGAAGTGGCCAGTCTGACCCCAACTCTGAGGGTGGTGGCTGCAGCTGGAGCAGCAGGAATCTCCTGCAACTACTTCCAGAGCTCCTGTGTCAGCTGCTTCCCAAGTCCTTGGCCCACATGGTGGGAGGAATCTAGCAGGGGATCGCAGTGAGAGTGCAGTGAGTGCTTTGCTGGCACAGAGGCAGGGTTCTTTTGCTTTGCCCTGCTTGGAACTGGGTCACGGTCCTGGTTGGCAGTTATTGGGTGAGGAGGAGTACTGCTGTGGCAAAGCTTGCAGTGATGGTGGAGTAGGAATAGCTCTGAAAACGGCATAGCCCCTAAAGCTTGGGACAAAGTAATCTCTACTCTACAAGCAGTCATACCGTGTTGAAAAGCTCAATGGTCAAGTAGTTGGCTGGGAACATAAACAGGCAATGGCAATGGGGTAAACCATCTCACTTAAAAGTGGCAAGAGAAAGAAGTTGTACTGGAATGGAAGAGGGGGCAGGTGAGGGAGAACTAGTGAATCTTGATCTCCTCTGATTTGGCTTGAGGAGGAAATAACATACACACTCAATTGTGTATCTTACCCTGCAGGAAAGTAGGGGGTAGGAGGAAGAGGATAAGAAAGGGTGAATGATAGAATGGAGGGCAGATAAGGAAGGAGTTAATATAAAGCAAACATTTTTGAAAAGGGACAGGGTCAAGGGAGAAAATTGAATAAAGGGGGACAATATAGGATGGAGGGAAATACAGTCTTTCACAACATGAATATTGTGGAAGTGTTTTGCATAATGATACATGTGTGGCCAATGTTGAATTACTTCCCTTCTTAGGGAGGGTGAGTGGAGAGAGAAGAGGGGAGAGAATATGGAACTCAAAAGTTCTAAAAGTGAATGCTCAAAAAAGTTGTTTTTGCATGCAACTGGGAAATAAGATATACAGTCAATGTGGTATAGAAATCTGTCTTGCCCTACAAGAAAGTAAGAGAAAAGGGGATAAGGGCGGCTGGAGCGGGTTGACAGAAGGGAGGGGTGACTGGGGAATGAGGCAATCAGAATATATGTCATCTTGGAGTGTGGGGGGATAGAAATGGGGTGAAAATTTGTAACTCCAAATCTTGTGTACATCAAAGGTGAAAACTAAAAATGTTAAATAATAAAATAGGAAACAAAAGAAAAAACAAAACTCATTATACACATTGATAGTCAAGCAACACAAATTAGCACATTGGCCATATCAGACACATACTCATTTCTCTGATATTTACACAGACCTGCATCAATGCCAAATCTTCTGATTCAATTGGCTGCAGGTGTTTTTATTGCCCTCATTAATTTGGGAATCTACTGGAATGTACTTTACTGGTAAGACTTTACTGTTGGTTTCAGGATCTTCATAGGTTATAGTCGTGATGAGTTCTGCCCTCTTGACACTACTTAGAGCATTGTGGTTACTTCTGAGGGGGGGGGTGATTTTCTAGACAATCTCCTGCCCCAAATCAGGAAGCACTGGGATTGTCTTGCCTCAGGAACATAATGGTGTAACATCCTGGGCAACCCCCTCAACCTCTCTCAGCCTCAGTGACCTCATGTGTAATATGGGGAAAATAACAGAATAAACTTCTTGTCAGCGAGACAACTTATAAAAGTGCTTTGCAGATCTTAAAGTGCTACTTAAAATGAGCATTATTCTAAGTCACACAGTTTACCAAGTGCATAAAAAACCTAGAGATAGTACAGAGGACAACCGTGATGTTGAGAGCCATTTAGGCTATAAAGTCCAATGATAGTTTTTTCATAGAACCTTCAGATATTTAGTCTGAAAAAGGGAGGAAGCTAGGTGGTGCAATGAATAGAGCACCAGCCCTGGAATCAGAAGGACATGAGTTCAAATGTGGCCTCAGACACATGGCACACTTACTAGCTGTGTGACCTTAGACAAGTCACTTAACCCCAATTGTCTCACCTTCCCCGCTCCGAAAAGTAAAATAAAATAAAATAAAAGAAGGTTTAAGGGTAGCATAATTGTATTTTCCAGGACTTGATTGTTATTGATATGAAATAGGAATTGTAGGTTTTGGATTTATTGTGAGTGGCAGCATACGTAGGAACAATGTATATAATATATGATGAATCAGAGTGAGATTTGAAGTGCACAAAATATTGCTAAACATTAGAGCACTCCATAAATGGAATGGGCTGCATTATGAGTTATTGAGTCCCCCATATAACCCTAGCCCCCACTCCCGCACAGAGGGCTTGCATCACTGCCTTCTTTGAGTACTTGTCAAGGTTCTTCAGAACGGCTATCTGTCCAAATATAGGACCGACTAAATGGGGTACGAGGTCATTCGCCAGTTAGGGATTTTATTAAAGAAGCCCAGACTATACAGGCAGGGTCTCATCAATCATGAATGGACAACACCTAATTTTAGGGAAATTTTATCTGCTATGGGTGAAGCATCCAGCTGTCTTCTTCTCTAATTGATCATCCTTATTTCATCAGGAGCATTTCATGGACAGTCCATACTAGAGCATACATAATATTATATATCTTATAACTCAGGATAGACACGGTCAAGTCAAAAGAATATAGCCTGAGATTCTCCCCAAAGCCATTCAGTGAAGACTTCTTTCTCCAGCTTTTTAGGTTCATACAGATATATAAATGCTTAATCACAGAACAACTTTAGAAAAATAACCTCTTGGTATTTAGAAGACTTGACCAAGGAAATGAGTCTCCCTGACTTCAGGCCCAGCACTCTATCCAGGGGGTTATCTAACAACACAATGTACTATAAGCTCATTTTAATGTCAGAATGGGATATGGTGATAAGCAACTTTCGCTTTGGAATAAAGGGAAATTGTGAATCTCTCAGTATATATGCATGTAGGACCTGCAGAAGATAGATAACTGAGAGAGCCATTAGAACAGAACTTTCAAATGACAAATGTGTCCTTCTTGATCAGCTACTTAAGGCCATGTGGACTGACACAGGGAAGAGGAAATATCTCAGAATACTCACAATTCTGGACCTAAGACAAATCTCTGGTCTACTGGATGACCACTAGTTTAAAAAATTGCTTGTGGGTGTGAATGTGTGTGCCTGGAGTAAGGTGGGGTCAGCATGGGGTGGAGGGGCACTTTTGATCTTATTTTGGAAAGATGTGGTATCAATGACAGAATGGAGAGCTGGTACATGTTTGAAGCAAGATGTGGATGAGACAAAGTTCATTCAGGATATCAGATGTCTATTTCTTTTCTAGCATCAAAGTGATTGTTTCCACAATCCAGCTAGCAGCTTCTGTGGGGGTGTAAGATCCACCCACAGCCAGCACCCAGAAAGCTGTCGGCATGCCGGGAAAGCACAGGATCTTTTGATCTGCCTTAATAAGGAAAGCAAGGTTAAAGGAGCTGACAAGTTTACTTTAATCCGGCATACAGACAGCATTCAGTTAGTTCAGAGGAAAAATCCAGCACCCTGAACTTCAGAACAAATACAAACAAATTACAAGCACCAACAGACAGACCAAATACAGATTCATTCACTTACTTCAGGGGAAGAGACCAGCTCCCTGAATTTCAGACATTCATTAGTTCAGGGGAAAAGCCAGCACCCTGAATTTCAGAACAAAATACAAACAAATTACAAATATCAACAGACAGACCCAATACAATTCATAGCTACCAACATCTAGGTTCAGCCCAGGAGCTCAGAACAAGGGCTGGCCCAGAGTCACGTGCCACCACTGCTGTCAAAAAGAGCTCCAACAGAAAAAAGAGGGATCTTCAAGCTGTCTTCTCTCCTCTTATAGACTTTTTGACATCATCAAGCATTGTTTGAATGACCACAGCCCAGGCTCTGGTGATTGGTTCTTGAGTTGACCCCTCCCCTTAGGACCCTGGGAGGTTCACATCCACATAGATTAGGTTAACACCCAATAGGGCATGGCTCTGGAGTTAACACCTCCCCTTAGCCAGCCCCATCTTGGGCCCCACCCCAGTCACCAATCCTCACCCACATAGGTTCCACACCTAATAGGGCTCTGGGCCTGGGGCCCAGCACCTAGCAAGGCTCAATGAAATACACTGAGTTACTCAAAGAAAACAAAGGCCATTTTGCTTACCAACACAGTGATCTCAAGAGAGGACTGGAATTAATTAAGATGAGAAGTCACCACTCAGAAGAGAAAGTGGGTCCAGATGGACTTTGATGGCAATGCTTGCTACATCAGGATAAGTCTATATTCAGCATGGGGGAGGTGGACCGGAGTCACATTGTCACTAGCAATCAGTGCCCTCAGCAGGAAACTGAGGTTCAGAGGAGGCATTTGACTGACTTGTCCTTCCTCCCTGTGCCCTGAGCTGGAGTTTGGGGGTGCTCAATAAAGCCTCAGTGATCCATAGGTTGAAGAGCAAGTGAGCCTTTCAGGGAGCAACATCCAGTGTGTGTTACTCCTGCATGAAGGAAACAAAGCATATAACCTTTCCCACACACCCAAGTCCTCTCACACATGACCCTGGGCTCATGCATCCTTTCTCTTTGGGGACCTGTTTGAACAATTAGGCTAGCAGCTGCTGGGGGCGGGGGGGGGCTGAAAAGCCACCAACAACCAGCTCACAGAACACTCCAAGCCCAGGTTCATTTGATCTGCTTTAGTAAGGAAAGCAACATTAAGGAGTTGACAAGTTTACTTTAATCCAGCATACAAATATCATTCACTTAGTCCAGGGGAAAAAGCCAGCACCCTGAACTTCAGAGCAAATACAAACAAATTACAAACATCAACAAACAGGCCTTGCCTGATTCAAATCCCAGAACAGAGTTACCAGAGTTTAACGAAGTCCCAACATTCGGGTTACAAGCTGGAGCTCTCTTAGCTACAGCTGCCCGGAGTCTCCCCATCAGCATGCCACCAAGAGTGAAAGCCTTAAGCAAATAGCTCTGTCTTCCCTTTTTATGCAGTTTCAGACGTCTTCAAACATCATCTGAGCAACCAGAATTTAGGCTCCTTCGATTGGCTCTGGTGTTAGCACCTCCCTTCACTGGCCCCACCTGGAGCGCCACCTTAGGTATCAATTCACACCTACATAGGCTTAGCACCTAATAGGGGTTTGGGCCTGGGGCTTAGCACCTAGTAAGACTCAATCAAAGACACTTAATTAACCATTTTAAAACAGTAAGAAAGTCCCAACTTAATTGATATTACAGGACCATTGGCTCCTCTTCCCTCAGAGAGTTTTTATATAAATAACCTTACACATAAAAGGGATCTCTGAGGTAATAGCAGCTGATCCTCCCAGAAGAATGGAAGGGTGTAGCCCCTTTCACAGTCAAGCAACTATAGCTTCACTATGACTCAGTCCAGTGAGTGCCATGTTTTTGTTGGAGAGCTAGATACCACAGTAGGAAGAAGTAGATAGGGATATTTCTACTTTGCCTCTTGGTTTCCTCACCTCCCGAAAGAGGGTGACAGCTCAAAGTATGGGAGACGAGGGATAGGTCATTCTTGCAAACATGGTCTAGCCACATGGCATTGAGAGATTCTCCCTTTTCTGGCCCTCCCTGCACTGGCGGAGGAGAGAAAGAAGCCGGGGAATCTGTGGGTGGGTGCGGGGTGTGCATGAGGTCCACAGTAGAGGGAGAGGAGGCACCCAGAGGAACCAGCTGGTGCCCCCTGTTTCTTTCCTTTTTGCCATATTTCACCAGTTGCTTTTTTCTCACTGGTCAGGAAGACCACTGCCCAATGCCCTGCAATTCCAGGGCTATCTTGATGAGTGTCAGTAGCCTCCCACACCAGCAAGATGTCGTCTCCAAACACCCCAACTGGATGTCCCCACACAGCTCTGACTCCTTCCATACAGCCAGTTTGGAGTAGGAAGGTCTCCAAACCTATTCTTCAACCCCTCAGGAGAGCAGTGATGAAAATAAGAAAATTGCTCTGATAACAGCTCCGAAGTCCTTCATTCAGCACACTGACTGGGGCTCCTAGTCTCAGAGGTCAGGCTGACCTTCTGGCTCATATCCTATATGGCAATCAAATGTCAAAAGGCCAGTCTCCTTAAAACCTTCCTGTGTACTCTGAATTCCTTCTAAGGGGAGGGCCTGGATGACCACTATCAAGGAAAGGCCAGGCACTGAGGGCCTACATGTGTGCCTGTGTACGGGTTAAAAGCCAGAAAGGACAGAGCCCATTCTCCTGGAGCTCCATCTTCTCTCTTCTTCCTCATTTCGTTTCACTCACACACCACTGTCTCTTCTTTCACCCCCATCTCACAGGACAATGAAGCCCAACTGCTTATCAAGGCAACCCACTCTCCTTGTGCCAGTCATCCTGTTCAATCCTGTCTTCTTGAATATTACGCCTCACTGTCATTCCCACCTTAATCTGCAAGCATTTTTGGCTGCTGGTTCCTTCTCTGCTGCCTACCATTATCACAGTATTGTCTTTATGATAAACTAATATGAATTAATTTAATTAGTGACAATTATTTTCCTGAGCACTTTCCAAAGGGTTCCACAATTTGCTCTACCTGGAACTGCACTATGCATGTACATTCCTGTTTTCAGAGTGTTTGAACAGAAGAAGGGCACGTTAGGAGTGAGCAGGGGGAGTGGGAATGTCTATGAAGTCCTGAGACAAGTCTGAGGTGTGGGCCCAGCTTGGGAAAAGGCCTTCTGGGACTGGATTATAGGGGGGGAAATGTTCATCCCAGGAAATTATTCTGTGGTTTAGAGATCCCAGGTTCCTCCAGATGGGAAGATGCTTGCTTCCTGTCCTTCTGACAAGTGTAAGCAGCGTCTAAAGATAGATCTTTCCAAAGACTCTCAACTGCATTGCTATAAGCAAATGTGTCAACTAACAGCCTTATCTTAGAAATGGATTCTGTCTCCAAGCACAGAGTTTCATTGCATCTTGTCCTCTGCACATGGAAGCAGATGCTGTAGAGGTGCAGGCCCATGTAGCATTAAGATTCAAAAGGGAGTGGTGCCTCCCTCTTTTCCAGTCATGCTCCATTGCCTCCAGCCAATGACTTCTGCTTGTTGCCCAACATTGCCTTCATGACCTTGACTTCTGCTGGCATTTGGGCATCATGGCATGCCAGCTGTTCAGAGAGTAGCCCAGGCCCATGCCTCCATCTGATGTGACCATGGTAAATCAGCAGGCCTCCTGGATAGGATGCCAGGATCTTGTACCATGTTTGAAGGAAGTTTCACATTTTTGGGGAAAGGATACCATCTTGTCCCTTTCTTCTCCTCCACCTACCCTTTCCCAAACCTTTATCTTTGTACAACCCTAGGGAGACAGACTCTTTCCTCGGGCCTTCTCCTTCTTTCTCTGGGGCTGTCTGAAGTTGTGTTGGTAAACAAAATGGGCTCTTAGCACTCAGTTCAACTAAGTGCCCTTGAAGACTTTGGCCTTTGTTTCCTTGATTAGATTTGGGAGTCCTTGGTGACCTCCTTGCCTCATGGGAGGGCCTACTTTACACATGTTTGGGACATCAGAGGCTTTTAGACCAGGTGGGTTTAAGTTACCTCTTTGTGACAATTTTAGGTCACGTGGATGAGTCACATGTGTGACTCACCCTTGACCTGAAAAATATATAAAACCAGGGGTTGGCTTTCTATTTTTTGGAGCTCTTACCCACAGCCATGATGGCGCGAGTGACTCTGGGCCAGCCCTTGTTATGAGCTGCCAGGCTGAACCTAGATATTGGTAACTATGAATTGTATTTGGTCTGTCTGTCGATGTTTGTAATTTGTTTGTATTTGCTCCAATGTTCAGGGTGCTGGCTTTTCCCCCTGAACTAAATGAATGGTATTTGTATGCTGAATTAAAGTAAACTTATCAACCCCTTAATGTTGCTTTCCTTACTAAAGCAGATCAAAAGAACCTGGGCTTTTGCAGCATGTTGGTAGCGTGCTTGTTGTTGGGCCTGTGTTGGTCTTTCACCCCCACAACAGCTGCTAGCCAGATTGTTCAAACAGAAGCACACCATGTTTTTCTTGGACTTGCTGTTTCAGTAAATTAGTCAGTCATTAAGGTAAACCAATAGGTCATCTCTCCTGTCAGCCTTATTCTCACTTCCTTTCCAGCCACGTTTCATCCTCTGCTAGATCCTATCTGATCCTTACTGCATTGCTTTGTATTACTTCCCTTAATTTTTTAATTTCTTTTCCTTTCTTTTCCTAGGAGGTGAAGGTAATATCAGGGCCTGAGCATATAAAGGGAAGTAGCAAATTCTGCAGAGAAAGATAACCATCCACCCAGTGTAAACCTACAACAGTAAAAAAAATATATTGGGAAGAACAAAAGGTAAAGAATATCAAGAGAATTAATGAAAGAAAATATGAAGAAAGGCAGACTAGTCATTTCAGATTTCATACTTTATTATGAAGTAGTACTCAATAAAATAATGTGTCACTGTCTAAGAAACAAAGTGGTGTAACAGTAAAATGGATTAGATAAATAACACCCAGTAGTAAATGACTATTGGTTGGCTGGTTACCTGCTGTTGTCCTTCATTCTTGAAGAGAACCAAAATGATATCACTGTGCTAGAGTCAAATTACAGTGTGTCCAGCTGTTACTGATCAGATCAATACAAGCTTAGAATGCTCTACCACAGGTCAGGCATGCATAGTCCATATAAACATTTTGGTGTATTCTCTAAATTTAGGCATCTTGTGTGTCTTTTTAGCTATGTCAGTGATGCTTTTCTCAGAGCACAGCACCTTCTCTGATAAGGGAACACCATAATGGGTAGTCCCCAGTTTCTTTGAGGTCATACAATCAATTACAAACTGACAGTGTCCTCGTATAGCTTTTTCTGAGTATCATGTGAACACTTGCCTTTTGTGCATTCTCCATAAAATAGTCTTTTTGGCAAGCGTACATCTGGCATTCAAATGGTCCACTGGAGTTGCAGTCTCTGCATTAAAATTTGAATGCTTGGCAGGTTAGTTTGAGAGAAGATCTCAGCATCTGGTATCTTACCCTGTCATGTGATCTTCAGAATCTTTCTAAGAAAATGTAAATGGAAACTGTTGAGTTTTGTGACATGGCGCTGGTATGCTGCCCAGGTTTCAGCCATACAATAATAAGGTCAGCACAATGGATCTGTAAACCTTCAATTTGTTGGCCAGTCTAATACAGCTTCTCTTCCACATTTTCCTTTGGAGACTTTCAAACACTGAGCTAGCTCTGGCAATGCCTTTGCCAACTTCATTATCTATGTGTCCATCCATGGAAAGTATATTACCAAGGTAAGTGAACTTAGCGACAGTATTGCAAACTTCTCCCTTTGTTGTAACCAATGGTTTCAAATATGGATGGTGATGGGCTGGCTGTTGGAGCGCCTTTGTTGTCTTGGTGTTCATTGTTAGGCCAAAATTAGCAAAAGCAGCAGAGAATTGATCCATACTTTTTTTTTCCATCTCAGCTTCAGAGGCTGCACTGGGTGCACAATCATGTGCAAACAAAAAATCACACATCAACATTCCTTTCACTTTGGCCTTGGCTTGCAGCTACTGACCTTGATGCCAAGGTGTTTGACAACATGGCTGAAAGCATCATGCTGAAAAGCACAGGAGCAAGCAAACAGCCTTATTTCATTCCACTAGTGACTCAAAAAGCACAAGAACATCATCCATTATCCAGAACCTGGAGAAGCATGCCATAAGAAATTGATATACAGTGCTGATGAAGTCTAGGCAACCAAATTTTGACATAATTTTCCATAAGCTGTCATGACTAACAGCATTAAAGGACTTGGTCAGATCTATAAATGTTATGTGCAGAACTTCTGCTCCTGGCATTGCTTTTGGAGTTGTCAGGCAGCAAATGCCATAGTGATTGTTCCTTGGCCCTTTCTGAAGGCACACTGACTATTGTCCAGGTGAAGGATCAACCTATTAAGGAGGACTCTGGTAAGAACTTTGCCAGCCATGACCCTGACCCTGATTGTCACAGGACAATTTATTTATTTCCGTTAGCTTTACAGAGATGGACATTGGAGGCATCCTTGAACTCCTGGGGGATAACCTCCATTGCCATATAACCTGGAAAATTCCAGGCAGCTTTTTATTTCAATTTAGATTTAAATATACTAAATACAAGATGTTACTAGGATTTAAGCTGACAAGCCAACTTTTAGGGTGAACTTTTTCCCCCAATTACAAGGTAATATTTTTATTGAGATTTTTAAATTTTAATTTACAGCACTAAGTTCCTCATGTTTTTGAATTCCATATTTTCTTCCCCTGCCTCCCCTCACCTCTTCCCCCCAAAACGGCATGGAATCTGACATGTCCTCTACATATAACTTCGCATTAAACTTATTTACACAACAGTCAAGTTGTAAAGAAGAATTATGGCCAATGGAATGAATAATGAGAAAGAAGAAATGAAACCAAAAAAAAGAGAAAAAAGGAGACCAAATAGTTTTCCTTAGTCTACATTCAGGCTCCATAATTCTTTCTTTAGGTATGTAGCTCTTTCCACCATGAGACCTTTGGAGTTGTCTTTGAACCTGGTATCACTGAGAAGAGCCAAGTCTATCAAGGTTAGTCATCACAGAATCAAGCAATGATGAAAAAAAAGAGCCTGGACAGTATCTTCCAAGAAATCAACTAGGAAAATTGCTCTGAGGTCCTAGAACCAGAGGGTAAAATAGTCATCGAAAGAATCCACCAATAACTCCCTGAAAGAGATCCAAAATTGAAAATTCTAAGGAATAATGTAGCCAAATTCCATAATTATCAGGTCAAGGATAAAATACTACAAGCAGTCAGAAAGAAACAATTCCAATATCACGGAACTATAGTCAGGATCATGCAGGATCTTACAAGTTTTACCATAAAAGACAGGAGGAATTGAAATATGATATTCTGAAATGCAAAGGAACTTGGACTACAACCAGTCATCAACTACCCAGCAAAACCGAACATAATTTTTCATGCAAGGAGATGGACATTCAATGAAATAAAGGAATTCCAAACCTTCCTGATGAAAAGGCCAGAGCTCCATAGAAAATTTGATCTTCAAATACAAAATTCAACGGAGACATAAAAAGGTAAATGGGGCAGGGAGAGAACTGCTACTCAATAAGGAAAAATGTTTGCTCCTTTATATAGGATTAGTTTGATTTATATATGTCTGTATAAAGTAACTGATGTAATGATAAAAAACAGAATTAAGGGGTGCAAAGGGATTGTTCTGGGAGAAGAGGGAAGGAGGAGGTAGAAAAGGGTAAATTACACCAAATGAAAAAGCATAAAAACACAGAGGGAGGGTGAAAAGCAATGTTTGAACTTAATCTCATAGGATTTGGTTCAAGGAGGGAATAACATATTCTGATAAGTATAGAAATCAAATTTGTCCTACAGGCAGTAGGAGGGGAAAGGGGAAAGAAAAGGGAGGGGTGGATAGAAGGGAGGGAAGAAGTAGCAAGGGGAAAAGGGTAAGATAAGGAGTTGTTAAGGAGGGAACCTTGAGGAAGATAGTGGTCAAAAGCAAGACTCTTTGGAGGAGTGGAAGGGAGAAGGGAGAAATAAAAGCATAAACTGGGGTGAATAGGATGGAGAAAAAGACACAGACAGTAATCATAAATATAAATGGGAATGGGATGAACAAACCCATAAAATGGAGGCAGATAGCAGAATGGATTAAAAACCATAATCCTACAATATGTTGCTTACAAGAAACACAATTGAAACAGGAGGATACCCACAGAGTAAAGGTAAAAGGCTGGAGTAGAATATTTTGTGCTTCAGCTAAAGTGAAAGAAAGCAGGGGTAGCAATCCTAATATCAGACAAAGCAAAAGCAATGATAGATCTAATTAAAAGAGATAAGGAATGACACTATATCCTACTAAAAGGCATCATAGACAATGAGGCAATATGATTATTTAACATATACCCACCAAGTGGTATAGCACACAAATCCTTAGAGGAGAAATTAAGGGAATTACAGGAAGAAAGAGACAACAAAAGTGTACTAGTGGAAGGCCTCAACCTTCCCCTCTCTGAACTTGATAAAGCTAACCTCAAAATAAACAAGAAAGAAGCTAAGGAGGTGAATAGAATTTTAGAAAAGGTAGATATGATAGACCTCATTGGATTTTTGGAGCTCTTTTGCCATTTGAGTTAGTCTATTTTTTAAGGTGTTGTTTTCTTAAATATTTTTTCAGTATTTTTTTGGGTCTCCTTTAGCAAGTCATTGACTTGTTTTTCGTGGTTTTCTTGCGTCACTCTCATTTCTCTTCCCAACTTTTCCTCTACTTCTCTAACTTGCTTTTCCACATTCTTTTTGAGCTCTACCATGGCCTGAGACCAGTTCATGTTTTTCTTGTAGGCTTTTGATGTACGCTCTTTGACTTTGTTGACTTCTTCTGGCTGCATGTTTTGGTCTTCTTTGTCACCAAAGAAAGATTCCAAAGTCTGAGACTGAATCTGAGTCCGTTTTCGCTGCCTGGCCATGTTCCCAGCCAACTTACTTGACCCTTGAGTTTTTCAGCAGGGTATGACTGCTTGTAAAACAAAAAGTACTTTTTTCCAAGCTTGAGGGGATGCATTGTTGTTTTCAGAGCTATTTCTATACAGCCAGCTCTGCCACACCAGCACTCCTCCTTCGCCAAGAACCCCCAGCCTGGACTTGACGTAAATCTTAAGCAGGCTCTGCACTCCTACTCTTATCTGCCACTTAATTCCTCCCACCAGGTGGGAAGGCTGGAGGTAACTGAAGCTATAGTTCTGTAGCTGCCCCACCTCCTCTGCCCCGGGGCGGTGGCTGAACCACAAACTCCTCCCTTCTGTCCCCCCCCCTCCCCCCCGCAGCTTTTCTCACTAACCTTCTTTGTTGTCTTTGGTGTTTGTGGGTTGAGAAGTCTGGTAACTGCCACAGCTCACTGATTCAGGGTGCTAGGGCCTGTTCTTCCTGGCTCCTGGTCTGGTTGGTCCTGCCGCCGCTCACGCTGGGCTCCACTCCCCTCCGCTCTGTGCACGATAGACCTCACCCAGCGACCCTCCAGGCTGTCCTGGGCTGGACCCCTGCTTCCCTCTGCTATTTTGTGGGTTCTGCAGTTCTACAATTTGTTCAGAGCCATTTTTTATAAGTTTTTGGAGGGACCTGGCAGGGAGCTCACGCAAGTCCCTGCTTTCCAGCTGCCATCTTGGCTTTGCCCCTGGTTTACAAGTCTTAGGAAGGGTTAGAAAACACTTTTGAGGGCAAGCACAAACAGATGAAGCTGTGCTGTGTAATTCTGAGATCTTAGACAGCAAGCAAGAGGTGAAATGTTCCAGGGCTGCCATATTGGTATACTTATCCTTAAAATTGATCATGTCTCTGGGAGGAATTAGCGGACAATGATCCAGAATGTTTCCTGCCCCTGGAACTTCCTTTACCCTTTATACTTTCCTGGGTGTTTTTGTCAGACCTCAGCAGGATGATTTAAAACTTGGGAATAAAGATGCAGCAAAGTAACCCAGCACTGGATGCCAGGATGGAGAAGATTTCCACAGTAACCATGGCCTTCCCCTTGGTACTCTGGTATGTTGGGAGAAAAGAGACCCAGACACTGCAGAACACCAACATGCTGAATGTGATGAACTTGGCTTCATTGAAGGTGTCAGGCAAGCTCCTGGCCAGGAAAGCTACTATAAAGCTGCACAGTGATAGGAATCCCATGTAGCCCATGACAGCATAGAAGGCATAGTCAGAGCCCTCATTGCACTTAATGATGATGTGGCCAGGTTCAAAATATGGGTCCATTTCAGGAAAGGGGGGAGAGGTTCCCAGCCAGATGCCACAGAGAACCACTTGAATCCCAGAAGATATAGGGACAACAGAGTTAGCCACCTTGGATTGTACCCATATCCTGCTCCTGCTCCCTGGTATTGTGACCCTGAAAGCCAGGACCACCATAATGGTTTTGGCCAAAATAGAAGACACAGCTACAGTAAACACAATTCCAAATGTTGTTTGCCTGAGGAGGCAGGTGGTTGAAGTAGGTCGACCAATGAAGAGCAAGGAGCAAAGGAAACAGAAGTTGAGGGAGATGAGGAGAGTAAAGCTGAGAGCCTGGTCGTTGGCTTTCACTATGGGGGTGTCTCGAAACTTCACAAATACCCAGAGAATTAAAGATGTCATTAGAGAAAAGGAAAGAGCAACACAGATCAAAGTTATCCCCAAAGGTTCTGAAACATCCAGGAAAGTCATAACCTTGGGGAGGCATTGATTTCCTTCCTTATTGGGATACTCGTCTTCTGGGCACTTCGTACAATGCTTCATATCTGCCAGAGACAAATAAGTTCTTAAGATTTTAAATTCAACAAGTTATTCTCATTTCCATGTGCCAAAAATAGGTAAAATTGCCCCAAGAAATTATTTCTTGCCTCAGAAGGCATAATAGTTCTTTCTGTGCTGGGATATGGTCATTGAAAATTAACTTAATGCCCAATCCAGGATCATTCTATCTATAATTATTACTGTTAAATTGTGATTTTATTCTTCTAGTATTCAGATTTTCTGAATACAAACTTTTCTTGTGAGGCTATTGTTCTAGTACAGTGACATAGGAACTGGAGCCCTTTCATACTGTTCTCTCAATCCTTTCTGAATCCATTATAATGTAACAATAACTCTAGATTGAAATGGTAAGATAAGTTTGCTAGATACTAAGCTATAAATCCACTATTAACTGTCTACTGTGGGCCTGGTACTTGAGTGGCAAACTAAAAGAATTGAGGAATACCTACTCATAAGGGCCTTACATTCTAATAGGATATAGATAATAGTAAAATATCTCATCTTTTTTTAATGGTCTTTATGGTAATGTCCAGCAAATTTATGCATTTCCATACTTCATGTGTAAGTGGAAGTCAAATGAGTAAATATCAACCAGTCTTCCTAAATTAAACGATAGGTTCTTCCCCAATTGCTTCATCTGTTGGCAATACAGCTCAACTATTTACTAGGTGTGAGTGATGAATGGAAACATCCCTGCACAAGAAAGGAAATTTGATTGGGATAGTTGAAGGGATTATCCTCATTTTCAGGAGCCTGTACAATTCCAGGGAGATAGGTGGGATCAGAAAGACTAGCTCTTGGTAGTGGAGAGAGGAGAGACTGTTGCAGATAAGCCCCTTAGATGCCAAGGATTGGTTTCACAAGAGTAGAGTGCTAAATCTTTGGCTTAGTCAGACTAGTTCTCCCTCCTTTGGCCCAGGGAATCTTGAAAACTATGAAGGAACAAGAGGACTTAGCCCTTTTCTCTGGCATGCTTGTATTACCTGCAAAATGGCTAGTGACAGGGTGTGCATTTGAAGCAAAGGACAGAAGAGATGTAGTGAGGAAAGGAGATTGAAGGCTCCACAAAGAGCCTAGAACAAAAGACTACGTCAGGCCTACAGTGAGATCTTTAAGAATAGCGAAAGGATTTGCAGTAACTTTGAATTACCCATCATTGTTTCATTAATTCTCAAAGTTTGAACACTTTTCCTCTTGTACTGTCTATATACACATGGGGCCTCATTTGGTCAATGAGAAGAGATTCCACCAATAAATTCTCTTACAGGTGAAGAGACAGTCTATGAATGGAGATGTAAATTGGGAGTGGCCTGATGGATTTGATGCTTGAAAAGCCAAAGGGAACTTGATCCCTGCAGGCCACATAGTGAGTTAGAAAATAACAAGTTAATATTAATTATGAAATGCTGTACCATTATTAATTTTCTTCAACACATGCTAATAACAATTTAATCTTGTTCTGGGTACGCCAGGAAGTTTGGCAAGCAGCATGCGTCCCACAGGACATAGGTTTGACATCTCTGATGTATACTAAACTTTTTTGTAAGAAATAAATCTGATACAAATATTTTCCTATTCATCCATTTCTCTTAATGTTCTATATAGGAGCCTGTACCTTATGTCATGAATGCTTTCTCTTTTTTTCACCTTTGTCTCTTGGATCCTCTAGCCTTTTTCAAAACATAGCTTAATTCCTATCTTCTGGGAAGCCTTCTGTAGTCCAGCCAGCTGCTTTTGACTTTTTCTCTGAGACTACCTTCATCTATGCTGCATATAGTTTCTATTTGCTACTTATTTTAATGTTGTCTTCTCTTTATAATATGACATCTTTGAATATAGGAACTGTTTTTTCCTTTCTTTATATCTTCAGGAAGTAATGCAGCGTCTGGAACGTAGTAACCCCTGAATGAATGTTTGTCATCTCACAGATTGGTATATCAAGAAACTATCTTACAAAGAATCCTCAATGTCCTTTCATTCACTTCCATGTCCTGAAAAGCATCTTATTCAAAGCCCAACAGTACCTTTCAAATGGAAGAATAGATAACTGCTATCCCGGCACCCAAGAACCAACTGTATCTTTCCTTCTGGGATGATCAGTACCTTCCCTTGTTCCATTTTGTACTGTGACAACATTCTCCTCTCGTCCCTAAGTACTAACAACAAGGTAGAACTTATGCCTTCCTGTGGTTAAGTTAAAATGTAGAAAATAGCAAGGGACAGGTAGGTTGTATGGTGGATATAGCCCTGTCCCCAGAATAAGGAAGACCTGAGTTCAAAGCTGGCCTTCAACACTTTTTTAGCTGTGTGACTCTAGGCAAGACACTTATCCTGGATTGCTTCATGAGAAAGAAAAGAAATTTGCAATTGCTTTTAGCATTCCATGGACTATCTGCCTCCTTTGTGGAAAAATCTAAGACAAGAAAAACAGATGCAACTCATGAGAAGAATAAAGCAAGAATTCAAACCCACATGAAGGGAGCGGACAATTCATTCAGTACATTTAGCCCCATGAAATGTACTAGATCTCAATGGCAACCGCTGAGACCATGCCAGTGGAATTATTCAGTTTCCTTACTACAACTTTCTCAAGTATTTATGAAAAATTTTCCCATTTGTCTATTAATCATCCACAGGTGGATTATTCACCATCCACCATGGAAGACCCTTACTGTTCAAAAAATTTCTGATTCTGCAATCTTGAAAATCCTCTGGGGATTTAGTACTATGAAATCATGAAGTACAGTGGCAAAGAAGGATTCTAATATGTTATCTTTCACTTGTTGGTTGCATTGTTTTAAGTTTGAAATGTTTTTACTATTGGAGTGTGACTGTTACATACTCTATAAATAGAATATAGTATTACACTAGTGTGGTTGCATAATTAATGACCCAAGTAATGCAGTTTGCACCGAACCTGAACAGAAGGGCAAGGTCTCCTATTACAGAAGTCTTAGAGAGAATAGGGGACTGTTCACATTCATGATACACTTCCCTTTCCAGATGATTTATCAAAGTATAACATTAAAATGTGGTGAGCAGTAGATAAGACAAAACATCCAGTATATATTGTGGATACCCATTTCCTTTGGGAATAATTCTCCCAAACCTACACTAGTCTAAAGTTTCTAATCAATGTTGTACCCAAGATACACATAAACTCAGCTTCACCTTATCACAAATATTTCTCAGAGTACGTACTCCTCCACACTCTAGCAAATTCTACCCTATTTCATGAGAAACCCTAAAAAGACTATACAAGTATATTCTATAAAGAGATAGAGCAAGATAGATACATTTTTTTATTTTATAGGTTTCATTTTGAAGAGAACAGTAAAGTCGGACATCATGTTTTAGTTATATATCATTAATTCAAGCCACTTGTCCTTGGCAAGAACTTTTTCCTGATTCACCTTGCTCCTGAATATCCAGTTACTCAGACAATAACAAGTTTGTTTCTAACCCCAGAGCAAAACACTAGTTTGTTCTGTCCAGTGGGTATAGAAGGAAAATTACCCGAAGACACTTACTCATCTGATTGGAGATCTCTCCCTCAGGACACAGAGAACAGTTGAAACAGCAGATGGGCTGTCCCTCCAGAGAGGTTTGCCTGAATCCAGCACCACAGCTCTCGCTGCATGTGGCACAAGGAATCTAGTGCAAGAGAGTAAAATGTATGATGGCTCTGGAAATAAACAGGAAAGAGGATGGTATCTAATTATCAAATGGGAGAAAGAGAGCTTATTCTATAGGAGAAATGTGAGAATTGTTCACACATCAATGGAATATGAGCTAGAATGAGCACTGGGTAGAAAACAGAGACCTGGATGCTAGTCCCATTTCTGCCACTAGCTGTGGAAAACTTACTGAACCTTTTAAACTTTGTGGGCATTAGTCTTCTGTCAGCAGAGGAATTTGAACACATTTTTATCTTACAGTCCTTATTTATCTAGCATTTTGCAATTCTCAATATCAGATATATCTTTAATAGTTATGATCCAAATTACTGAAGGAAATGTAAGACCCATCTAAAATGGACTTAAGCTTTCTACATGTGGGTTGCATGACATAGAACTCAAAGATAAGACTAATTTGACTTCATTATAATTAAAAAGGTAAATTCCATATCCTGTAGAGAAACAATTTGTTGGATTGTTTCAACAGTCTGGCTAGCAGCTTCTGTGAGGATGTAAAGCCAACAACAACCAGCTCACAGAACACAGAACAGGTCCTTTTCATCTGCTTTATTAAGGAAAACAGTTTTAAGGGGTATATACAAATAACATACACCTAGTTCAGGGGAAAAAGCCAGCAGCCTGAATTACAGACCAAATACAATTCGTAGTTATCAACATCTGGGAGAATGCTAACCTTTGCGCTTATATAGCCTGTTCAGGGCCGGAGGGCCCTGACCTCACCCAGGCTGAGCACGGAGAAGTTCCCCACCCCAAATATCACATCAGATACAAACCAATGGCTCCCAATTGTCTCAGTGCTGAGAAATACAAAAACATCTCACTTTATCTGCCCCATTCAAACAAAGGCCAGAATCATTAAAGGTCAACAGTGAAAAGTCCCACCTTAATTACTATTACGTGGGTTCAGAAATCCAATGAGTTCCAGAAATTAGATGTCAAACTCATTGATCATCTCCAGAAATGAATAGTCCTTGCATGATTAAATATAACTTTATTTTTATGGAATTAAAATGAACAGTTGGGTGTCATAATCCACAAAAATACTAGATATTTGACCAAAACACTGGCCTTAGGATCAGAGAATTTGGGGTTAATCGCTATCTTTATATGTCTCGGTTTCTTATTTATGTGAAATGACATGGCTCAGTGAGATGAGCTTTAAAGTCCATTCCACCTCTATCTCCAATGGTGCTATAGCTCCTGAGTTTAAAAGCATTGGATGGATTGTCTATTTGACTTTTTTTTTCACTCAGAAGTTTTCTACAACAGGAAAAGAAGTCAGTATGCAGGAAAATTATCTACCCCTAAAAAAATGGGGAGTGAGCTAAGCAGGGTAGAATGTGTTCCCATGATCAGATAATGAGGTTGATATTACAACTGTTTCTGACCTCTGCATATGTCCAGCCCCACACTATTGCCTCCTCATTAATGGCAAAATCTTCACCAGGCTGAGCCTTGGGGTTAAACTGTCCAACTTTCTTCAGAGCTTCAGCATCTTTATTGAAGGTTACATAGTTGAGGATTTTATACTGAGCCTCTGGGTTTCTATTCTCTTCCATAAATACCTGATCACCCCTGCTGTTGTTAAACTGGATCTTCTTTAGAAATGAGTGGAGCTACAAGAGAAAAGAAATTGCAATCATTGCCTGGTGCCCAAGGTGAGTAATCCCCCAGAACAAAGAGCTGTGGGTTGTTCAGGAAATCAGTCCATATTTAACAAAATTTAATTATGTGCCTATTATATGTCACTCATTATGTGGAGAAATTGAGATACAAAGGAATATAACATCAATTTATGTTCTCAAAGGGCTTATATTTCAATTACAGAAGATGCATATTAGTAAAAATCGATGTAGTCCCTATAAGCTTTGTCCAAATTCCCATACTTATATGTGTGTCAAGTTCCTGAAGAAGGCTAAATCTTCCCCTCAAGCTTTCATACAGGTTGCTGGAGAGCTGTTGGTTTCTCTCTCCTCTGCCATCAGTTTAAGCCCTGCCCCCATCCTATTATGCCCACCCCAAAGGTAACAAAAAGTGATTAATGTCCCATTTCACTTAATTTATTAGTATTAATTAACGTTTACAAATTAGTAATAGTATTAAGTTTTTAAAATTAGTTAACTTTTACCAAAAAAAACCTACTTCACAGTTTTGATAGCAATAGCTGTTACAAAGCATTATTCCTGAAATAGTTGTGGGGTTACATTTTCCCATTTATCACATCAATCCTCAGGAAGAGTGAATTCATTCATATAGCATTTGCCTCCTGTTTACGCTGGCATTGTTCTGTCCTGTTGCTTTGGAAACCCAACGCCCTCTCCATGTTCCATTCTTTGCTCTGAAAAATTCAATCAAATCATCACTATTACTGACCCTGCAAAGGTCTAGTCAATGTACTACCTACCCTATTGCTCCACACACTGCTCCTGTAATTTCTGAAAAAAGGCCCCAGAATTCACTGATTTTTTGCATGAATCCACCAGGTCCTACTTGCCTCTTCAGTCCACCCTGCTCTCATTGCCCTTCCCATTTTATTGCCCCATATTATCAAGTTGGTTCCCTTCTGTGGGAATGTTTGAAAGTCACTTATTTTGACTTTCAGGAGCCAAGATAGTGGATTAAGTAGTAAGTCACTCTCACCCTCCCATATTGACCTTAACAAAAACCAGAGAATATTGCCCCAGGAAAAATTCTGGAACAATGGAGCCACCAGAAAGACAAGGCATAACAGTCTTTTAGCTCAGGAGGCTACGAGGATTAACAGGAAAGGTCTGTCTTTCTGAGGCTGAGAGGGACCAGTACAGATTAGAAGTGTCCCAGAAAGCCAGCAGGAAGCCCCATTTCGACAAACCAGCAGGAGATCCTGAGCCCCAGGGTGGTCAAGCAGGCAAACACCAACAATAGGCACATACAAGCCACCAACACCAATTCCAGCTTTGTACCAGTTAAACTACCAGACCACTACAGCCTCCAGCTGCCAGCACCTGAGACTTCAGCGCACAAAACCAGTAACCAGGACCCCACCCCCAAGCACAAAAAGCATGGGATAGTAGCCCCTGTGCCTAGGAAGCAGAGATCAACTTTAAAAGCCAGAAAAAAGACAAACAACATGAACAAAAAGCAACAAAGAAAAATAATGACCATAGAGAAGTATCTTGGTGATGGGGAAGATCAAAACACAAATTAAGGAGAGGTCAGCATTGTCAATATACCCCCATCCAAAACCACAAAAAAGAGTAAGAACTATTCTCTAGCTGAAAAAACCTTCTTGGAAGAGCTCAAGAAGGATTTAAAAAGTCAAATAAGAGAGATAGAAGAAAAATTTAACAATTCCTTTAAGCATAAAATTGACAAAATTGGGGGGGGAATAAACTGAAGAAAACAACTCCTTAAAAAGTAGAATTGACCAAATGGAAAAAAAGATACAAAAGCAAATGGAAGCTAATGACTCTACGAGACATCAAGAATCAGTCAAACAAAATCAAAAGAATGAAAAAACAGAAGGAAACATAAAATACCTCACTGGAAAAACAATTGACCTGGAAAATAGATACAGGAGAGAAAATTTAAGACTTATTTTGTCTATTTGGACATCATGATCAAAAATTAAAAGCCTGGATAGCGTCTTTCAAGAAATCATGAAGGAGGAGTAGAGCCAAGATGACAGAGTAAAAGCAAGGACTTGCTTAAGCTCTCCTCCAAACCCCTCAAATGCCTGTAACAATGACTCTAAACAAATTCTAGAGCATCAAAACCCACAAAATGACAGTGAACAAATTACCATCCCTGGAAGGTCAACAGAAAAGGTCTGTTGCACCAGTCTGAGAAAAGAGCAAAGTAGGCCAATGAAGTTAAGGAGGTGAATAGAATTTCAGAAAAGTTAGATATGGTAAACCTCTGGATAAAACTGAATGGGGACAGAGAGCTATATACCTTTTTCTCAGTGGTTCTTGGCACATACTCAAAAAGTGACCATGTACTAGGGCATAGAAACCTTACAATCCAGTGCAGAAAGACAGAAATAGTCAATGCATCCTTTTCAGATCATGATGCAATAAAAATTACATGTAATAAAAGGCCATGGAAAGATACACTAAAAATTAATTGGAAATTAAATAATCTAATCTTAAAGAATGAGTGGGTCAGACAACCAATTATAGAAACAACCAATAACTTCATCCAAGAGAATGAAAATAATGAGACAATATACCAAACTTTATGGGATGGGATGCAGCCAAAGCAGCTCTTAGGGGAAATTTTATATCTCTCAATGATTACATGAATACAATAGAGAAAGACAAGATGAATGAATTGGGCATGGAACTAAAAAGAAACTAGAAAAAGAACAAATTAAAAATCCCCAATTAAATACCAAATAAGAAATTCTGAAAACCAAAAGAAAGATTAATAAAATTGACATTGATAAAACTATTTAGAAATGGTCAAAGGATATGTATGAACAGGTGGTTTTCAGATGAAGAAATTAAAGTTATCTATAGTCATACGAAAAATACTCTAAATTACTATTGATTAGAGAAATGCAAATCAAAACAACTCTGAGTTACCACATCATACCTATCAGATTAGCTAACATGACAAAAAAGGAAACTGATAAATTCTGGAGAAGATGTGGGAAAATTGGAACACTAATGCATTGTTGATGGAGTTGTGAACTGATCCAACCATTCTGGAGAGAAATTTGGAACTATACCCAAAGGGCTATAATACTGTGCATACCTATTGACCCAGAAATACCACTTCTAGGTCTGTATCCCAAAGAGATCATACAAATGGGAGAAAGACCTACATGTATAAAAATATATATAGCATCTCTTTTTGTGGTGGCAAAGAACTGGAAATTGAGGGGATGCCCACCAGTTGGGAAATGGCTGAAAAAGTTGTGGCATATGAATGTAATGGAATACTATCGTGTTATTAGAAATGATAAGCAGGTGGACTTCAGAAAATCTGGAAAGACGTATATGAACTGATATTGAACGAAGTGAGCAGAACCAGGAGAACATGGTACACAGAAACAGTCACATTATATGGTTCTAAGTTTGATAGATATCTCTTCTTAGCATTGAAATTGTCTAAGGCAACTCCAAAGGATTCATGATGGAAAATGTATTCCACATTCAGAAAAGGAATTGTGGAGTCTGAATGCAGATCAAAGCATATTATTTGCTCTCTCTCTTTTTGTTTATTTCTTCTTTCGTGTGGTTTCTCCCATTGGTTTTAATTCTTTTTAAAACATGAGTAATGTGAAAATAGGTTTAATATGAATGTATGTGTCAAGACTATATCAATTTATGTGCCATCTTGGGGTCAGGGAGTGGAGAGATAGGGAGAAAATTTGGAACTCAAAATCTTACGGAAGTGAACGTTGAAAACTAAAAATAATTTAATAAATTTAGTTTTAAAAAGAAAAGAAATGACTCAAATTAAATTCCGATTTGGATAAATAAGAAAAGTTGCAATCTTTCATTACAAAAATCTAAACAATAAAATAATAGAAACTTTAAAAATGAGAGGGTTAAGGAACAAATCACAGTAAAAATAAAAACTTTCCTTAAAGATAATGAGAATAATGCAACAACATGTGAAAATTTCCAGAATGCAGCCAAAATAATATTTAGGAGAAATATTACATCTCTAAATGGTTATGTAAGTAGAGGAAAAAACAGATCCATGTACTGGACATCCAACTTAAAAAAAACTAGAAAAAGGGCAAATTATAAATTCCCCAATTTAACAGCATGTTAGAAATCCTGAAAATGTAGGAGAAATTAATAAAATTCAAATTTTAAAAAATGAACTAATAAATAAAACTAAGAACTGATTTTATGGAAAAACAATAAAATAAAATAACTTATTTAATTTTATTTATTTTAAAATTTGTTTATTTTTAATATACTTTTCTTTTTAAATTTTGAGTTCCAAATTCTCTTCCTCCCTCCAATCCCTCCCTCTACCCAGGGGGAAGACAAGCAAAAGAATATCAATCATACCTATGAAATCATTCAAAACATATTTCCATACAAAAACAAGAGGGAAATAGTGTAAAATTATACTTTGATTTCCACTAATACTTCTTCAATTCTCTCTCTAGAGATGGATATTACTTTTTCATGCGTCCGTGGGAATTCCCTTTGATTGTTGACTTTTTTAGAGTAGTTACGTCGTTTGCAGTTGGTCAACATGACAAAATTACTGTCACTGTTCATAATGATGGCCCAGTTTTTCTCACTTCACTTTGCTGTAGTTCATATAGGTCTGTCCACATTTTCTTCTGAAACCATCCCCTTATCATTTCTTATATCACAATATTGCTCCACAATAATCATATTAACAACTTTTTCAGCCATCTTCTAATTGATGAGCATCCCCTCAATTTCGAATTCTTTACTACCAAAGAAAAAGAGATGCTATGATATATATGCTGTGTAAAAGAGTGTGCAAAGATTTGTAGCTTTGGGGGCATAGTACCAAATTGCTCTCCTGAATAGTTGCACCATTTCACAACCCTATCAATAGTTTATTAATGTATCTATTTTCCTTCAGACCCTTCAGCATTTGTCACTTCTGATAAGTGAGAGATATTTCCTTGGACTGCTTTTAATTTGAATTTTTCTAATCCATGGTGACTTAAAGCATTTTATGTGACTACAGATAGCTTTACTTTCTCTACTGAAAATTCTTTATTTGACCTTTTTTCATTTATATATTAATGAATGGCTCTACCTTTTGTAGATTTGACTCATATCCATATATATTTGAGAAATGAGGCCTTTATCAGAGAAACTTGCTGTAAAACTTTTTCACATTACTTCATTATCTATGGTAATTTTAGGAAAAAAAAGGTGTTTTCCTGATTATCTCTTTTTAATTAGGTCTGTTCTTATATTTGCTTTGTTTGACATCATGCCTTTATTTTTGCTTCAGATGCAGTATAATAGATTGTGTAATGGTCTCTTATATTAAAACTGTATATATCTTTCAGTTTCAATTGTGTCTCTAGTAAAAAAAATGTATTTTTGGATTCTGGTTTCTAATCCATTCTACTGTCCATTTCTGATTTATGGGTGAGGTCATCCCATTCACATACATATGCCATTATGATCACCGTGTATTTTCCTCCATTCTATATTCTTCTATTTATGGATCCTTCACTTTAAACTATCCCTTCTCAAAATTCTGTTTTCTTGCTGACCACTGCCTCCTCTAAACCTTCTTCCATTGTATCTTTCCCCCTACCTCAATTTTTCATATCCCTTTCTCCTCCTATTGCCCTTTTGGGTAAGAGAGATAAACACACAAACACACATATGTATATATATATATGTATATATATATATATATATATATATATATATATATATATATATATTCTTCCCTCTTTGACTGAATTCTGATGAGAGTGAAGTTCAAGAATTATCCACAAACTACCGCACATTTTCCCTCTCCACTATAAAAGCTCTTCTTTGCATCCCTCTTTTATATGAGTTAATTCCCCCCATTCTACCCCTCCTTTTCTCCTTCTACCAGTGTATCCTTACTCACCCCTTCACTTTTTGACATGATCCCAACATAATCAACTCACACTCATGTTTTCTATCTACATAAACTCCTTCTAACTGCTCTAGTAATGATAAAATCCTTGGGAGTTACGTGTATTTTTCACATTTAGAAATGTAAAGAATTTAACTTTATTGAGTGTCCCATGATTGTTCTTTCATTTTTACATTTTTATGTTTCTCTTGAATCTTTTGTTTAAATTTCAAATTTTCTATTTAGTTCTAGCCTTTTATCAAGAATATTTGAAAGGCCTCCATTTCATTAAATAACCATTTTCTGCTGAGAGATTATACTGAGGTTTTCTGGACAGGTAGTTCTTGGTTGTGATCCTAGCTCACCTTCCAGAGTGTCATATTCTAAGTTTTCTGCTTCTTTACTGTGGAAGCTCTTGTGATCTTGACTGCAGCTCCATGATATTTAAACTATCTCTTTCTAGCTGCTTGCAATATTTTCTCCTTGAAATAGGAGCTCTGTTATTTTATTATATTATTCCTGGGAGATTTCATTTTGGAATCTCTTTAGAAAGAGACCAGTGGATTTTTTTTCCAATTTCATTTTTACCCTCTGAATAAAAAATAATCAGAGACCAATCCCTAGCAATTTCTTCAAATATAATTTCAAGGTACTTTGGTTTATCATGGCTTTCAGGCAGTCCAATAATTCTAAAATTATCTCTTAATAATCCATTTTCTAGGCCAGTTGTTTTCCCAATGAGATATTTGACATTTTCTTCTATTTATTTCATTCATTTAACTATGTTGTGTTGTTCCTTGACGTCTCAAAGAATTGTTTGTTTTTACTTCCCCAATTCTAATTTTTCAGGAATTGTTTTCCACAGTGAATTTTTGTATCTCTTTTACCATTGAGCCAATTGCTTTTTTTGTTTGTTTTTGGTGAGGCAGCCAGGATTAAGTGACTTGACCAACGTGACACAGCTAGTAAGTTTCAAGTGTCTGAGGCCAGATTTGAACTCAGGTCCTCCTGGCCTCAGGGCTGCTGCTCTAACCCCTGTACACCTAACTTCCCCTCAATTCTGTTTTTAAGGTGTTATTTCTTCAGTATTTTTCTGCCTCTTTCACTAAGCTGATAATTTTATTTTCATAATTATCCTGAATAACTCATGTTGCTTAATGGGAAACACACAATTTTAAAGGAATATTACCTGCCATGGATGAGGCACACAACTTTCTCCCTCTACCATCGACTCTTTTTCTAATTTCTTCAGTAACATTTCATGGAGGGTCCAAGCCACAGCATAAACACCATTATAAATGGTATAACTCAATTCAGACATTGTCATGTCAAAGTAAAGTAAAGGCAAAGTCTCCAAGGAGGCATTTGGTGAACATTCTTCTTGTTTCGGTTTTTCAGGTTCTTCTGTACATCCAAATGCTGAGTGCCAGAATTCTTTCAATACAATGTCCTCTAAGTATTTACCAGTGTTCACTGTTCTGATAAAAGCCTTAAAACCAGGAACTTCACTTGTTAGGTGTGAAAATGTAAGTGCCCCATGGAAATTATAACCATCAATGTATTTGGGTCTCATGGTAATGTCCCAGTGAGAATTGGTGACCCACACCTTGTAATTTGCAAGAAAAGGAAATTGTGAATATCTCAAGATCATTAATGAATCTGTGTCACCATGAATGAAAATCACTCTGCTTGATGATGCCATGATCCTGGGCATGAATGTCATGTGTGATTCTGTGTGTCTTCTCTCACTGACAGGGATCTTCTCTGTGAAGGACACACAGACACCATTATTTGCCATCTCCAATGTTAGTTCCCTAAGGAATTCCTCATCTCTCAGATCATCAATTGTCACTAGACCTACCCATGTCCATTTAAAGTGACTCATCAATCTGACCAAACCTTTATGTAGGGAAGAGTCCCTGGGAGCCATTTGGTAAAGTGAAGGAAACTGCACCTTGTCACTGAGGATGGGATCAAATGGCCCAAAGGTGATCTAGATGTGAAAGAAAAAATAGGAAAATAGAAAAATAAGATCTATGAATATGATCATGATGTAAGTGTAAATGTGGTTTTGAAAGCAATCAACTCAATTTCAGATTTGATATTTTAATTAGGTGATACTATTTCTGGATCAAAACCTTAGACTAAGTTTAAGGCATCGTTGCAGTTATTCAAAGAAATGAAATGACACAAACAGGAAATCTCTTTCAAAAGCCTGGGAAATGTTCATGCCTTTAGAGATCATCTGTAAGTTAGTAATGGATCTGAAAGCATACAATAATTCCACCAACTGAAATGGATGACTTTTCAACACACCTCTGAAACGCAAAGCCAAGAAGAATGTGCCATAGGAAAAAGGATGGAAATCAAGGAGAGTCATAGGCTCTACAGAAATCTCAGAGTAGAAGAATCAGGCTGGGGGAAATGCCAAGACAACACTGACTTCCACCTGCTTCCCCTTTAGGTGCCTGTCTATCTAGAGACTTGTAATGTGATCTCTTATTTCATTACCCAAACATTTCCGGTAAGCTCAATTTTTCTTTGACAATAAAGAGGCCAGAAGTTAACTAGAGGTAAATATAAATGTAATGTTAAGCAACTTACTTTTAAATATTAAGATATTTTTGGAACTGGGGACTCCTCATTATTGAAACTAGACTTATCATAGTTGTCAACAAAAGTTGCCAAAAAATAAAAAGGAAGGAACCACAGGGACATTTAAACAGGGCAATTAGTTTAATGGTGTACAAATCAACTGTGTAAAAGTACCCATTCTCCCCATGTCATCTATCCTTGTTAGGAGAAAAACTGTGGATTCAGAACACGCTGTGTTACCATATTCGTTTCGTTTTCCCCAAATCTTTGCATCTTTTCATTTCTCTGAGCTGTCTAAAACAACTGTTTGATAAAGAAAGAATCTGATTTTTCTATTTTATCTGCTTTATAAGGTATGTCTTACATCTCCATCCCAAATGGCACTGAGAATGTAGTCCTACTTCTGTTGGTCCTATTGTTATGGTAGATTCCCAGGCTAAAATTGCCATACTGCATTTATAGTGAGTATGACACATGTATGCAAAAAAGTAAAACAAAATTGAATACCAAGTGCACACGTGTTTGTGTTTGCATATGTGTGTGTTGATGAGACAAAGAGTGTAATTAACATCAAAGTGAATTTGCTGGGCCAGCTAGGTGGCACTGTGCATAGAGTGCCAGGCCAGGAGTCAGGAAGACCTCCATCCAAATCTGGCCTCAGACACCTACTAGCTGTATGACCCTGGGCAAGTCATCTAACCTTTTTTGCCACAGTTCTACATCTATAAAATGAGCTGGAGAAGAAAATGGCAAACCATTCCAGTATATTTAAGAAGAAAACCCTAAATAATGTCATGAAGAGTCAGTCACGAATGAAATGAATTGAAAACAAAGTGTTGTGCTCAGAATTGGCTGATCTAATGGTTTTCTCCTTGAAAACAGAACATGGATTTTTCCTTATTAAGACATTTAGAAAAAAGTCTACACCTTAAGATCTGAGATGCATGCAAATACCATCACTGTGATGCTGAAAATGTTAGCTTATGCGTTCACGTTCAGAGCTGGTATGGCGAAAACCAAAATATTAAGCCAGCTTATTTAGAAAGCCATGACTAACTGGGCAAGGGTCAAATTTCACATTCATTTCAAAAGTTCCTCAATCCCCACAATTGATTCACAAAGTGTTTCATGCTCATTGAATTTGAAATACTAGATTTTTGGCATCAAGCAAAGAGAACTCAAGTTAACTAGAGATAGATACAAATGTAAATTTACGCACTTTCTCCTGGAATTTTCCTAACTTTGGGCATGATGCAATTTTGTTGGAAGTCATAATGTTTTATCTAAATAAACTCTTTAAAGCTTAATAAGAAGGAATCATGTGGATTGTACTGTACCTGATATTGCCTTGGAGGCTTAAAGATGCCAATTAGCGGGAAAAAAAATTTTATAAATGAATTTTAGAAAACAACAAACTCCCACCATCATCCTCTTTTGGTTACAAGAAAGACTGTAGATTTCATGACATATTCTCTTTTACAAGAAAAAGTTTAATTTCTCCAAAATTCCAAATTTATCTCATTTTCTGAGACAGATCAGGAAACTTATTTTAGAGAAAAAGTTTTTAATTCTTCTATTATTTTGGCTTCTATGAAGGTATTTCCATCCTACTTCCCAAAGACACATGGATATGCTGCTACTTCTATTAGTTCCTAGGGAAGTGTTGATTGTCAGACTAGCATGTTTATATTTTATTGCTAAGGGTAATTATGTTTATATGTAAACATTAAAACAAACTATGATGTGTGTACGTTTTCATGAGGCTAAGATCATGATGTGTCTTTGAGGGGAATTGGAGCCAAGATGGCACAGTAAAAGGAGAGACTCACTTGACCTCTCCCTCAAACACCTCCAAATACATTCCAAATACATGTAAAAATGATTGTAAACAAATTCTAGAGCAGTAGAATCCACAAAAAATAACAGAGTGAAACTAATTTCCAACCCAATGCAACCTGGAAGTTTGACAGCACAGGTCCGTTGCTACAGTCTGAGAGAAGAGTGAAGTCCAGCATGGGCCATGCTGGCACAGACAGGGCTGCAGCAGGCCTCAGAGGCCTGAATCACTGGCAGCTGTGGCAGTTGCCAGACTTCCCAACCCACAAATGCCAGAGACAACTTAGAATGCCAGAAGGAAAGATCAGTCAGACCTGGGTGAGAGAGGAGTTCTGTTTAGACCCCAGCCAAAGGGTGGCAGAGGTGGAGGCAGAGGCAGCAGCAGAGGCTGCTTCCAGAGGTCTTGACCACCACAGACAGTGGTGGGATCAAGAGCGTGATCAGAGGGGAATGGCAAGGATCTCTTTGCTGGTGCTGAGACAGAATTCTCTTGCTTTGCCATGCTTCAATTTGGATGGCAATCCTGGGTGCATCCTTGGGCAAGGAGGAGCCTGTGGCAGAGCTTATGGCAGAAGTGGAGAGGGAATCCTCCTTACAGTTGCAAGACAGAAGAGACCGCTTGTGGTCACTCACAAATCAGAGCACAGGCCAGGAGAATAATAAACACCTCTCCTTTGATAATATCACCTTGGAGGAACTGAAAATTTACAGGCTGCTAGGTATGTTATGATAGCAGAAAGCTGACTCATTAACTTGGGGATAAGTGGCTACATTTCTTTCTCAAAGACCAAGCCTTAAACCCAATTCACTCTGGAGCTCAGAGATTGGACAATAGGTTTCTGCCTTCCTAGTTCAGAATAAATAAAAACAGTGATTTCTTCTCTTTTGGCCAGCAACCCTGAGGGTCTTCCCCTCCCAGTTTGATTTTTTTTTATTAAAGGGCCAACCCTTGACTCACTTCTTAAAGAGATCTATTCACTGACTGAGCATTTACTCACTCAAAGTGAGAATCTGAAAAGACTTTAGCTTAAAAGAGCTAGGGTCTCCAATTGTATCCTGGGCCAACTCCAGTCATCCTGGTGCATATCTGAACACTGAATCTAGATGGCTTTGGAGAAGAAAGTGAGGCTAGTGACCTTCCATAGTGTCCTTCACTCAAAGTCAACTGCAAGTCATGTCATCATCTCCCTGATGTCATGGTCCTCTTCCAGAATGAAGGACAAAAACAATAACATGCAACAACAACAAACACAACAACCCATGTAAAAAGGACAGAAAATAAAATCAAAATTGCCTTGCTGCAGTGAGGGTCCTGTTGAAATTATGTAATGAAAATTGTAGTGGATGCAGTCAACATGTTTTCATGATTTGCTCCAGCTTCTTTCAGCAGTGTGGGGTTAAGTGTGAAGGCAGGCGATGGTGAGAGAAATATAGGGCTGGTGCATACCAGGAAAAATTATTGATAGGGAGCAAGAAACTCAAAGAGGCTAGAATAGAGTTGAACTGGTTCATGATGAGGTCCACATGGGGAAGGGTAGAATTGTACATCATGTAGGGGTAATGACCTTGGAATGAACTGAGGCTGAAGGGATTTTAGATCGTGATAAAATGAAGAAGTTTTGTAGAAGGAGTTGTAGAATCACAATAGCTTGTTACCCAATAATGGAATTTCTAAGTTTATGAACATGGAAATGGAACAGTTTGGAGGGATGGAAAGGTGAGTGTTATGACCCTCTCTGTGTGTAGCTGAGGTGAGATGAAGGAATAGATGACTGGAAATTACAAAGTTGGATTTTTGATGGAATATCAATATGTTTGCTGATGTCACCTATAATAGGAGCTGTGTAGGAAAGAAAGACTGAATCGGGCACTGAACTCATTGAGGAAGGAATGTGTCCTGGAGGTCAGTAGATAACATATATTAGAATCTGGACTGGAGGTAAATATTGATTAAATGAACTTCCAAAGGAACTTTCGAACTCTCCAAAGGAAGGAAATTTGCTGAGAAATGGAACAAGAGGGAGAGTCCGGAAGTGGCAGTGGGGAAAAAAAGAAAATTCAAACAGCTCCACTTCAGCTAAAAAAAGAAGGAAAGAGTGACAAAGTCCCATGTGTTTTTAAGTACTTAGAGAAGCTTTTTAGTCATATGCTAGTTACTGAATATAGGAGAATTATAATCAATTAGCAAATTGCTGTGAGTATACTGTTGTATAGAAATGCATTGGAATATCATTGCTTAGTAACAAATAAAAGTCAGATTTGGAGACACCCGGAAAAATTTGTATGCACTAACAGCAAATGAAGTGAACAGAGCACAGAGAAAAATCCGTACAAAACAAACACTGTAAATAAAAAAAAACAACTTTGAAAGCCATAGGACCTCTAATAGTTAACAATGGCCAACTATGGTTGCAGAGAATGATGATAACATTTTGGAAAGTAATCCATGACTGTCATGGCAACATGAACTTCAATAACTCCACTGGGATATTTGTGTACTTTTGAAAATTCCCTATATTATGCTTTTTAAGTTAATTTTCAAATTTAACACTAACAGTTCTTCAGTCTTTAATACCCATCAGACTTTCAAAGTAGAAATAAAAAGCTTTCATCTCTCTCCCTATCTCTGACTAAATCTCTGACTCTCAGTCCAGGCAACATTTGAGAATATACATTGGAAAACTTTGATTTTGCTGTGAGAGTTAAGGTCAAATCATATTCTTTCTCTGTAGCCCAGAGGAAATGTTGCAGTGATTGACCTTTGAAGAGAAAGCCAAAGTAGAATTTAAGAAGAATAATCGCCTCTATGACTTCATGCATTTCTATTGCCACGCATTTAATAGTGTGAGGAAGAATAGAAATTTGTATCAGTAAGCTCTACTTTTTTAGTGAGTAGATCACCTCATTAAGGTGCTCTTCCTTTCATCTTTCCAACAATTCAAAGACACCCTCATCATTGCTGCCCAGAACCTGCACTTTCCACACCAATGTTCATTATTCCCTTTATTGAAAGAAGTGTTCTTTGGGAAAGGAAAACCGATAGTAATATTCATAGGCAATACATCACATGAGGATGAAACAGAGATAATGTGATGTAGTCACACATAGAGCAATGAACTACTATAAAAACATATGGATTATAGTTCCAGCTCACCCATTTATTGCATTTGAGACTTTTGGTAAGTTGTTTCATCTCCCTGACACTTAGGAATTTTCTCTGGATAATTAGAAATTAGGCCTGCAAAATCTCTCAAATTCCTTCATTGATAGAAATTAGGTGACACTGACTATGTCTTCGATAATAAAGGGAGTGCAGTGCCCAAGGGCAGTGTTCAAAATTGAGTAAGCTTTCAAAATTGTGCTGATGATGTCATTGGTGTAGGAATTTCCAGGCAAGATACACCTACCAATTCAGGTTCTCATCTTCTCTGAAATGTAAAGTCTCTGAGAGTGGCTTGAAGTACTTAGAGGTTAAGGAACTTGACCAGTGTCATGGAGTCACTATACAGCAGAGGCAGCTTTCTTAACTTGGCCCTCCTGACTCTGCTTCCCTCAGGGGTCTGACGAAACCTCAGAAGGAGACAGGGTCAATATTACCCACCTGAGGATACTTGTAGAGGTCCAGCACGGTCCCCATCTGGACAGACAAAGATGATGTGGCTCCTCCAATAACAGCTACAGACTTGTCCTGCTCCCAGCAGCTGTAGTTAGGGATGAGCTGGTCCTGCCCAGACAGCCACCGCAGGGAGCTCTCCAAGGTCCTCTCATCACTGTGGTAGGTGTTGTAGAGGCGGAATCCCAGGGTGAGATTGGGCAATAGGTTAGGGTCCTTGTTAATCTCCTCTACAGCAAACATTAGCATCAGGACTTGTTGGTAATTTTTATATAGCCATCTAAGGAGGAGATAATCAGAAACAATTTTTAAAACGTGTAAAAAAATTAGCTTAAGGAAGGAGAATATTCTACCCACATGAGGGTTAGACTTAAAGGCTGTAGCTCATTTGGGGTGTATTAAAAACAGCCTCCTTTGTTCCTATACTGCTTCCTTCTTGTGATTGGAATATTGAGTACTATTTTCATTGAGTTCCTAGTACAGCTCTGGTTGTGAGCCATTCACTCACTCACTAATTCATTCACTCATGTAGCAAAGATATAATGAACACCTACCATTTCAGAATCACAGAGTCTGAGATTTTGAAAACAACCCAGAAGTCATCTAATCTAACATGTTCTCATAAGAAATAAATGAAGAGGACCTGGGAAGTTCAAAAAAATAAACAAAATCCTTAATCATCCTTCTAAAGTAAGACCAGAAGTAACTGTCCAAAGGCATGTTCTCTTCTGGAATCTGTGTTCGAATATCAATTTCTCACAATTTCCTCCTGCCCTCACTAAGTTTTAACCCACACCAGTCCTGAACATTGGCCTACACCCAGGTATCAACTTCTCCGGTCTCTGCTCCCAAATATTGATTCTGCTTGTCCCATATAATAACCCTATATAACTCTATACCTTCTTAGCCTCCTCATAAAATTAATTCTATCCATGACACCAAAAGACTGAAGGGTGCCCTCTCTTTCTACTCTGTACCTTTGTAAGCATCTCACTGATCCCCCATGAAATTTTCCTTCCTACAGTTTCTCTATTTCTGCTTCCTTTTAGTTCTGTCAAATGCTGCCGTACCTTCCAGACATGCCAGTTCTTGTAGAGTTCTTTCCTTAGAAACATATGTGATTAATAACTCAATATGTGCACCTTTTCCACAAGTTTTCTCACTCATGGAATATAAGGAACAAGGATTAATTTGGACCTCGTGCCTCAGTACCACTGACCCCCTTGTTTTCCTTGGAACCATGTGCATGCCTGGGGGCTTTATCCAGAATAGCATATATTTTCTATACCAATAAAAGTGAGAGATAAGGAAAATTGTTGTCTTTCCTGGGTGATATTCTGAATGTACCTGACTCTGTGTTAGGATAATACCTTACAATGGTATGTTCCAATAGCTTATTCAAACATCTCCTGTCCCCAGAATGCCTAGGGTACTGTCAAGGAGAGCATGATAACCCCACCAACCTATAAGACAATTCAGTGGGGAATATTTGACCAGTGACTAGTACAGAGAAAGTCAGTAAAGCTGAGCATGGGGCAGCCCTTTCCCAATACAGGAAGACTTCATGAAGTACATCATAGCCCTCAAAGGATGGGCTGCAGGACATAGAATTCAGTGAACAAGGACACAGAAACATATTTGAGGGATAGGAAGCATTCCAAATTTGTGCCCACAGAATCTGCTAGCAACTGCTGTCTAAATAACACAGGGTCAAGATCTGGAGGATTCACTCTGCCCAATCATCTTCTCTCCTCATCTTTTCCTTTTCTGATAGGCACTGAAAAAGGCCAAAACTTTTAAAAAAGACTAAATTACTATCAAGAATTTAATCAACCAGTCCCAAACTCATAGCTAAACAAATCTCATATTCATGTCAATGTTTTAACAATCCAGCTAGCAGCTTCTGTGGGGGTGTAAGATCCACCCACAGCCAGCACCCAGAAAGCTGCTGGCACACTGGGAAAGTACAGGTTCTTTTGATCTGCTTAACCAAGGAAAGCAAGGTGAAGGGGTTGACAAGCTTACTTTAATCCAGCATACAGACAGCATTCAGTTAGTTCAGGGGAAAAAGCCAGCATCCTGAACTTCAGAACAAATACAAACAAATTACAAGCATCAACAGACAGACCAAATACAGATTCATTCACTTACTTCAGGGGAAGAGACCAGCACCCTGAACTTCAGAACATTCATTTAGTTCAGGGGAAAAAGCCAGCACCCTGAACTTCAGAACAAATACAAACAAATTACAAACATCAACAGACAGACCCAATATAATTCATAGTTACCAACATCCAGGTTCAGCCCGAGAGCTCGGAACAAGGGCTGGCCCAGAGTCACACTCGCCACCCCTGCTGCTCCAATGGAAAAGGGATCTTCAAGCTGTCTTCTCTCCTCTTATAGGGTTTTTGACATCATCAAGTGTCATCTGAATGACCAGAGCCGATTGGTTCTTGAGTTGGTCCCTCCCCTTAGGACCCTGGGAGGTTCACATCCATGTAGATTAGGTTAACACCCAATAGGGCATGGTTCTGGAGTTAACACCTCCCTTTAGCCAGCCCCACAAATCATCACAAAGAGGCAGACTTAAACCCATGTGGTCTAAAAGCCTCTGCTGTCCCAGACATGTAAACTAGGCCCTCCCTGGAGTTAGCCCTACCTTGGGCCCCAAGGGCCCAGCACCTAGTAAGGCTTAATGAAATAAACTGAGTTACTCAAAGAAAACAAAGGCCATTTTTGCTTACCGACACAGTCAATATGCTCCAAAATGTTTGCAATCCAAAAATATTTTCCAGCAACTCACATTTTGAAGGTAATTCAGACCTGGATTCCAGAAGGTGGCAGGCAAATACATGGGAATCTTCAGGCCTTCTCATTTACTCTACCATTAACAGCCAAATGGACTTTTCCTCTATTAACTGCCCATTTCCTGAGAATTTGAAACCCTTTTTTCTATTCTCTCTTCATTCACACTTGTTACAATTAGAAGAAGGGAGAAAAGAACCCAATTCTCCCAACCACATGAACAAACACAGTTCTCCGGGTAAAGTTTGGCAAATGCTGCACAGAAACCAATAAAGAAATTTGGGTCCCAATGGCCTTTTTGTTCAGTGCTACACTTAGAGTGAGAGCATGTTTACCTGCCTCTTGAAAACTGTCATCCACTCAGCCTAGACAGTGAACAATCGCAGAATAGAAAAGAATTGGGAATATCTCAAAATGTTCAAGAAATAGAAGTGAACATTAAATTATTTCCTTATTTTAGACCAATGGAGATAAAAATAAGGAGGAGGGAATAGAAAGGCACAAAGGCAATATAAAATGCAGAAAGAACTCAAAAGCAAAAGAAATGCACAGACAGAGACACAAAGAAGAGGTCACAATTGTCATTCTTCATTTCCCAAAACCATTGCCGCAAATCTCTTGACAGATCTATGACTTGCAGGGGCCTCACAGTGAAATTGGGCAGAGACGTCACTGAAAGGAATATGTGTGTGTGTTTAGGTTTAAATCCAATTTCTATAGTAAAGATATTCATTGTTTATATTTATATTTTAGGTTTCATTGCTACATACTGAGCTCTTATGCTTACTGGAGTTTTTCACATGAGCGGAGCCAAGACAAAGCTCCAACTATCTCTGCTGCCTCAACATCACTGAAAGGAGACAGAAGACAGACAGGGAGAATCCCTTCACTCTTTAGCTCTGAAAGAAAATGATATAAATGGAAAATGGCCACGCATAGCCAACAAAAGTCAGAGAGGATAGAAGAGACTGCAGAATCAGCAGACAAGAGCCCACGTTCCTGCCTGCCCCTTCCATAAAGACCTCTGTAATCATCAGCCTGCTCAAGAACCTCAGGCAGGCAAGCACTTACCTATAATCTCGACAATCCTTGTCAGGTTTACTTCCAAAGAGTCCTGCTCCTGTGACACTGCTCACTTCAACTGAATACATGGGGAGAAATGTCCCAATCACAAGATCCCCATTTCTGACAAGGCTGGGGTTTATTTGGGGGAAGCAGGGCGGCTCCTCCTCTGTCTTGTTCTCACAGGCTGGAACTTTCAGAAGCAGTGACAAGAGCAGGAGAGAAAGAAACAGAGAAATCTTTCTCTGAACAAGAGGCCACATATCCTCAGACATTAGATAAAGCCCCAAGCCTGGCAGGAGCCAAAGAGTTGCAAGAATAAGGGCAAAGTCAAACATTCTAGGCTTGGCCAGCTGAGAAAACCTCTGGAGTTGTAATGTTTTGTTCTGGGGCAGATAGCCAGGTTAAGTCCTTCCTCCGCATCCGAGGAAACACAAAGGGACATTACCTGTGCCCATTTCAAGGACAAGCACAGTGATGTAAGACTAAAGAGGTAATTATAATGCTTTCCTGGCCCCTCAACTATATTCTGTCCCTCAGTGATCTTGTGGTTAGCCACTGACAATAGTCTCCACTGAGACATGTATTTCCACGAGGACTTCTTGGGAACATTCCTGCCTCAGGCACCCCAGCTGTGTCCTTGCATCCAATGTGAAAACATGTTTTCGAATCTCTGTCCCTGTTACCAGCAGACATACTAGAAAGGAGCCCTCATGGAGGAGTTTGTGTGTCCCTGTGTCACTCAGGGGGCTGCAGAATCCTGGAACTAGCTGATGTTACATCAAGGAGACTTTTATGAGAACAAAGAGAGGGTAGCTGGTCTGAGAGTCTATAGGACTCATATCTATGTCCACTGATCTGAGCCAGGATCCATCTTGTCCTCAGATGAACTCACAAGTCCAGGTTCCCTTGATGTTCAGTATCATAGAATCACAGAGATTCAGGAAAGAACAATGGCATATCGGAGTCCAAATAGTGCCTGAAAACAAACACTATCTACAATTCCCAGCTTTGCTGACCCCCATAACCTGATATCTTGCCATACTGACATGCTCTGGGAATGCGTAGTTTTCTCCAGAGTCCTAGGTTCATGATATTTAGAACAGCAACCGAAAAGAAGCCTAAAAATCAAGTTAATACAATGTGCTTTTTGAAGATAAGAAATCTAAAGTCAAATAGCTTGCCTAAGACCATGTTATTAATAAGTAGCTTAATCCTCTAGTATCATTAGCTTGCATTTATATAATGCCTTACGGTTTATAAAGCATTTTACATATATTATCAAATTTGATTTTCACAACTGCCCTGTGAGATAGGTATTATTTTTATCAACATTTTGCCAATGAGGAAATAGGTTAGAGAAAAGTCCAAGGCTTTGGCTAGGATCTCATAGTCTATATGTATCCGAAAAAAAGATTCAAATGCAGTTCTGACTTATTTTAAATTCGACATTATCCAATACATTTTTGATGCATCTGGAGAAAACCGTAAGTATATTTCACCACTCACAATGGTTCTTCTTCAAACCTATATCCCTATCAGTAAGTACAGAAGCAGGAAAATTCAGGGTTTAAAACTTATAGAAAAGTCAATGAAAAGCTGTTCTTGGCTTTCAGGCAAGAGAAATCAAGAATGAGAGGGCCTTGGACAGGGTGTAATGACTAAGGTGACCTTGAAAGCTTGTTGGCCAGGATCAGGAAGTGAAAACTGAACCTGGAGGCCAAAAAAACCAACAAAAAGAAGCATGCCCTCCCTAGTTGTTGGAGCCCTAGAAGGTTCAGGACACCATACCATCATTAAGACCTGTGAAAAATTCAATGAGACACATGTATACACACACACACACACACACACACACACACACACACACACACCCCTTTAATAGCTAGGTGGTACAATGGATAGATCATTGGACCAGGAATCAGAAAGTTATTGTTATTGTTCAGGCATTTACAGTCGTGTCCAGCTCTCTGTGACCCCATTTGGGGTTTTCTTGGCAACAGTGTTGGAGGAGTTCCCCATTATACAACTCATTTTAGACATGAGGAAATTGAAGTAGATAAGCATAAGTGCCTTGCACTGGGTCACACAACTTGTAAGTACCTAAGGCCAGATTTGAACTGATGTAAATGAGTCTTTCTGATTCCAGGCTTGACCCTCTATCCACTGTGTGAACTAGCTCCTCAGAGTCAGGAAGACATCAGTTTAAATCCTTCCTCACAGACATCAGTTGTGTGACCATAGGCAAGTCACTTAACTTCTGTCTACCTCAGTTTCCTCAACTGAAAAATTTAGAGTTAGCACTTTTCTCTCAGAGTTGTTTAAGGATCAAATAGTATTATATTTGTAAAGCCCTTAGCAAAATTCCTGGCATATGATAAGCATTTAATATATGTTAACTGCCCCCTTCCCCTTTAACATAAATGTATGTCAATAAGTGCTTCATGACTACTATCTGCCAAGCACTGTGTTTAGCATACAGAAATAAAATGTGGAACATTTTTTTTCTTCTTATGGAACATACATCCTAAAAGGAAAGACATGTCTATAGTTCTCTACAAAACACATATAAAGCATATAGGAAGTCAAATTGAATAGGGCATCTTGAACAAATATCCATTAAAACATCACTGAAAGTTTTCCACTAATCAAACTGAATCTCACAGTAGTCCATTTTACTCTTTGTACAGCACCAAGTATTAGGAATTTTATCTTTGTGTCATGCAGGCATATACCTCTGCACCTTGAAGCCATTGCTCCAAAGTCTGCTGTTTAGGACCAACCAAGACAAATTTGGTTCCTACCCCTTAAAATACTGGAAGGCTTAAGACATAAGTTCCTAAACTTATTTGGCATACTGCCCCCTTTTCAGCAGCCCCCTGAAAACCTTGAACCCTTTAATGGTATTTTGTGAAATATGAATCATTTCAAAAAGATATAAAATATTTTAAATGACATCTCAAATTTAATAATTCATTGCAAATTTGTGGGTTTTTTTCCTGCATTGAAATTTTGGTGACACAATATTGTATCATGTAACCATATGGTATCATATTGTAAACAAGTCATTACATGCACATAGTCCTGCTGATGCATGCTTGACTTCCCAACAATAACATGACACATTCACCTGCCAAGACTTGCTTGTTAATACCTGTTGGTGGACTTGACCCCTGGTCAGTTATAACTTGCATTTTGTGCATTTATTCAGAAAATAATGTAATCACTATGACTTTAACTCTGTTATGCAATAGATGAAACATATGAATAGTTTTTCAAATTTTTTTATCTTCTTTCCTTATGCTACCAACACCTTCTTATTTTTATTAAATGTCCCCCAACTACACACAAGACTACTACCAACCCTTTGGATCATTCCAGTACCCCCAGGGGAGGTATTGCCCACTTTGGGAACTTCTGCATCGAAGACTATAAACAAATTAAGAAAATGTCAAGAAACAACACAAAACAATAATTGTGAATGTGGCAAAATTATAGAATGTCGAGGGGGGCGGAGCCAAGATGGCAGCTGGAAAGCAGGGACTAGCATGAGCCCCCGACCAAGTCCCTCCAAAAACCTATAAAAATGGCTCTGAACCAATTCTAGAATGGCAGAACCCACAAAACAGCAGAGGGAAGCAGGGCTGCAGCCCAGGACAGCCTGGATGGTCTCTGGGTGAGGTCTATCCCACACGGAGCTTGGAGCGGAGGGGAGCAGAGCCCAGAGTGGGTGGTGAGGACCAACCAGAGCAGGAGCCGGGTGGAGCGGGCCCTAGCGCCCTGAATCAATGAGCTGCAGCAGTTACCAGACTTCTTAACCCACAAACACCAAAGACAACAGAGAAGGTTAGTGGGAAAAGCCCTGGAAGTGGAAGGAGTTCTCAGTTTGGCTACCACCCAGGGGCAGCGGAGGTGGGGCAGCAACAGAAATACAGCTACAGTTGCTTCTGGCCCCAGGCCCACCTGGTGGGAAGAATTAAGTGGCAGATCAGAGCAGGAGTGAAGAGCCTGCTGAAGATCTAAGTCCAGTCCGGGTTGGGGGTTCTTGGGGAAGGAGGAGTTCCGGTGTGGTAGACCTGGCGCATCCCCCCAAGCTTGGAACATAGTTCTCTTAACTCTACAAGCAGTCATATCACACTGAAAAACTCAAGGGTCAAGTTAGTTGGCTGGGAACATGGCCAGGCAGCGAAAATGCACCGAGATTCAGTCTCGGACTCTGGAATCTTTATTTGGTGACAAAGAAGACCAAAATATACAGCCAGAAGAAGTCAACAAAGTCAAAGAGCCTACAACAAAAGCCTCCAAGAAAAAAATGAACTGGTCTCAGGCCATGGAAGATCTCAAAAAGGAGTTGGAAAAGCAAGTTAGAGAAGTAGAGGAAAAATTGGGAAAAGAAATGAGAAGGATGCGAAAAAACCATGAAAAACAAATCAATGACTTGCTAAAGGAGACCCAAAAAATACTGAAAAATACACTGAAGAAAACAACACCTTAAAAACTAGACTAACACAAATGGCAAAAGAGCTCCAAAAAGCCAATGAGGAGAAGAATGCCTTGAAAGGCAGAATTAGCCAAATGGAAAAGGAGGTCCAAAAGACCAATGAAGAAAATACTACCTTAAAAATTAGACTGGAGCAAGTGGAAGCTAGTGACTTGATGAGAAATCGAGATATTATAAAACAGAACCAAAGGAATGAAAAAATGGAAGACAATGTCAAATATCTCATTGGAAAAACCACTGACCTGGAAAATAGATCCAGGAGAGATAATTTAAAAATTATTGGACTACCTGAAAGCCATGATCAAAAAAAGAGCCTAGATGCCATCTTTCAAGAAATTATCAAGGAGAACTGCCCTGATATTCTAGAGCCACAGGACAAAATAGAAATTGAAAGAATCCACTGATTGCCTCCTCAAATAGATCCCAAAAAGAAATCTCCTAGGAAGATTGTCACCAAATTCCAGAGTTCCCAAATCAAGGAGAAAATACTGCAAGCAGCCAGAAAGAAACAATTTGAGTATTGTGGAAACACAATCAGAATAACCCTAGATCTAACAGCTTCTATATTAAGAGATCGAAGGGCTTGGAATACAATAGTCCGGAGGTCAAAGGAGCTAGGATTAAAACCAAGAATCACCTACCCAGAAAAACTGAGTATCATGCTCCAAGGCAAAATATGGACTTTCAATAAAATAGAGGACTTTCAAGCTTTCTCAGTGAAAAGACCAGAACTGAATAGAAAATTTGACTTTCAAACACAAGAATCAAGAGAAGCATGAAAAGGTAATCAAGAAAAAGAACAAGAAAAAGAAATTGCAAGGGACTTACTAAAGTTGAACTGTTTTGTTTACATTCCTACATAGAAAGATGATATGTATGATTCATGAGACCTCAGTATTAGAGTAGCTGAAGGGAATATACATATATATATATGTTTATGTATATACATGTATATGTGAGTGTGTATGTGTGTATATATGTATGTGTATATATATATATATATATATATATAGAGAGAGAGAGAGAGAGAGAAAGAGAGAGAGAGAGAGCGGGTACGGGGTGAGTTGAAGATGAAGGGAAGATATATAAAGAAATAAAATAAAATTAAGGGATGAGAGAGGAATATATTGAGAGAGGAAGATAGGGAAAGATAGAATGGGGCAAATTATCTCAAATAAAAGTGGCAAGAAAAAGCAGTTCTGTAGAAAGAGAAGAGAAGTCAGGTGAGGGGGAATGAGTGAATCTTGCTCTCATCAGATTTGACCTGAGGAGGGAATACCATACATACTCAACTGGGTATCTTACCCCACAGGAAAAAAGGAGGAAGAAGATAAAAAAGAGGGGGATGATAGAAGGGAGGGCAGATGGGGGTGGAGGTAATCAGAAACAAACACTTTCAAAAGGGGACAGGGTCAAGGGAGAAAATTCAATAAAGGGGGATAGGTTAGGAAGGAGCAAAATATAGTGAGTCTTTCACAACATGAGTATTGTGGAAGGGTTATACATAATGATACACATGTGGCCTATGTTGAATTGATTGACTTCTTAGGGAGGGTGGGTGGGAAGGGAAGAGGGGAGAGAATTTGGAACTCAAAGTTTTAAAAACAGATGTTCAAAAACAACAAAAAAATTCTGCATGCAACTAGAAAATAAGATACACAGGCAATGGGGCATAGAAATTTATCTTGCCCTACAAGAAAGGAAGGGTAAAGGGGATGGGAGGGGAATGGGGTGACAGAAGGGAGGGCTGCCTGGGGAACAGGGCAACCAGAATATATGCCATCTTGGAGTAGGGGGGAGGGTAGAAATGGGGAGAAAATTTGTAATTCAAACTCTTCTGAAAATCAATGCCGAAAACTAAATATATTAAATTTAAAAAATTTTAAAAAAATTAAATAAAATAAAAATTATACAATGTCAACCTTCAGAATTTGATTAAAAGAAGGCAAATTGGGTGCCAATATGTATATGTATATGTACATATATATATATATACACATTATATATGTATATATATATGTGTGTGTGTGTGTGTATGTGTATACACACATATATAATTCTCTTTGAGCTAGCAGAAAACATCATGCATGCATTGGAGTCAAAAAATAATTCTTAGCTCAAAGAAAAGCAAGATGATGGAGACTTTTATCCCCTCAGAGCAACCTCCCTCTCTTCCTGACTCAGGGTGCCTGTTTCAGATAAAATCACAGTCTCCACCCTGTTGGTAAACAAGGTGGGCTCTTAGCTCTCAGTTAAACCAAGTGCCCTTGAAGAGTTTAGCTTTTGTTTCCTTTGATTAATTCAGTGTATTTCATTGAGTCTAGGTGCTAAACCTATGTGGGTGTGAAACTTCCAGGGTCCTAAGGGGAGGTGCTAACTCCAGAGCCAATCAGAGCAGCCTAAGTTCTGGTCATTCAGATGACGGTTGATGACGTCTGAAATGGTACAAGAAGAGAAGCCAGAGCTATTTGCTCAGGGCTCTCACTCTTGGTGGTGCGCTGATGCAGAGACTGGGCAGCTGTAGCTAAGAGCCCTGCAGCTTGTAAACCCTATGTATTGGGATTTGAATCAGACATGGTCTGTCTGTTGATGATTGTACTTTGTTTGTATTTTGCTCTGAAGTTCAGCGTGCTGGCTTTTTCCCCTGAACTAAGTGAATGGTATTTGTATGCTGGATTAAAGTAAGCTTGTCAACCCCTTAACGTTGCTTTCCTTAGTGAAACAGATCAAAAGAACCTGGGCTTTGGCAGCATGCTTGTTGTTGGGCTTGTGTTCGCCTTTCACCACCCCCCCCCACAATAGCTGCTAGCCGAATTGTTGAAACATCCACATGTGTCAATAAGATATATATTTTATATATAGATAAATACATAGCTTATATATAATGTATAATATATATGTATAGTATATGTATATATAATAACATACATATATGTGGGTATGTGGGTATGTGTGTATGTATATGTCATGGGGTCGATTGAAATTATAGTTCCAGGAAGTCTATCATGAACATATGTTATGGTAATTAGAGTGGGACTTTTTTACCGTTTTCACTTTTGGAATGATGAAGTAATCAACTACCTTTGATGAATCTTGCCTTTCAAATGTAATGGCAAGAAAAGTAGGACTTTTTGCTGTTTTTTTGTTTGATTGCTTCTCAGCACTAAGGAATTTTTGATTGAATCAGGAGTCTTTGATGACCTGCTTACTTCAAGGGAATGCCTAGTTCACGTGGGTTTGAGTGGCATGGTTGTGACCCCCTTAGACCCTGAAGAAGTGTACATAAACTCAGAGGTTAGTGTTTTGCCTTTGAGGGCAAACCCATTGAAAGAGTGTGATGAGACTTGGGGCAGCCATTGAAAGAGTCCCCCACCCCCCCAGCTTTGAAAATCCAGATGGTGGTGCTTTTCCCTCTGGTAACTATACATGTATTTCTATGATTAGACAAAAGCCTGTTTGTTGATCTGTTTATATTTTCTCTTTGTAACTTCTGTTTGTACTTGCTCTGAAGTTCAGGGTGCTTACTTTTTACCCTGAACTAAGTGAATGATGTGTGTATGTTCAATTAAAGTTAAATTGTTAACGCCTTAAAGTTTCTTTCCTTAGAAAAGCAGATCAAAGAATATGTGTTAGCAGCCCTTCTGTGTGCTCTTTTTGTTGGTCTTTCACCCCCACAACAGCTGCTAGAAACTTTGTTGTTACAATATAACATAACATCACATAACAGTGCTCATAAGGACTCCATAAATGTCATCAGGCTGAGGATTAGGTTTTAAAATGGCACTTGCTGGTTGGTCACATTATTTGTAGTGAGATTGGATGCTGTCTCTTGGATCTGGTAGCAATATGAGAGAAAATTATGAAAGTGGGAGAAGATGTTTAGAAGGATCCCAAGCCACCCAGCTACATGGAGGGTCAAAGAGTCAACAGAGATTTAGTAGGGTCTGGTGCAGCTGCAAAGCATGTTTTCTCCAGGTCAGCTAGCTTTTTTGTCCAAAAAGCCCAGGGCCCATTTTCCCAAGGCCACTGAGGGCCTTCACAAGTTTTATTCCCATATAATCCCCCACAAGTTTTATTCCCATATACCTTGATATTATTTTTCTTTTTTATGTTTAATAATATCCCCCCACAATTACATGTCATAAAAATTTTTAGCATTCATTTTACAAGATTTTGAGTTCCAAATTTTCTCCTTTTCTCCATACCCTTCCCTCTTCTGGAAATGGGAGGCAATTTGAAATAGTTTATACATGTGCAATTGTGGAAAAAAAATTCCAAATTAGTCACAGTTGTGAAAGAAATAACAAATCAAAAGGAAAAAATGAGAAAGAATAAAGTAAGTGAAAAACTATGCTTCAATCTGCATTCAAAGTTTATCAGTTCTTTAGATATAGATAGCATTTTCCTTTGTGAGTCCTTTGTACTTGTCTTGGATCATCATGTTGCTGAGAAAAGCAGTCGTTCATAGTTGATCACACAATGTGGCTGATACTGTGTACATTGTTTTCCTGGTTCTGCTTATTTCTCTTTGCATCAGTTTGTACAAGTCTTTCCAGGATTTTCTGAAATCTGCCTGTTCATCCTTTCTGATTGCACAACAGTATTACATTATATTCATATACCACAGATTGTTCAGCCATTCCCCAGTTGATGGGCATCCTCTCAAGTTACAATATTTTGCCACCCATAAAAGGGTTGCTATAAATATTTTTGCACATGTAAGTCCTTTTCCTATTTTGTGATCTCTTTTAGATACAAACTAATAATGGTATTATGGATCAAAGGGTAAGCACAGTTTTATTGTCTTCTGGGCATACTTCCAAATTGCTTTCCAGAATGACTGGATCAGTTCACAACTCTATTAGCAATGCATCAGTATCCCAATTTTCCCACATCCTCTCCAGCATTTATCATTTTCTGTTTTTGTCATATTAGGCAATCTGAAAGGTATGAGGGGTTTGTTTTAATTTGTATTCTCTAATCGAAAATTATTTATAGCCCTTCTTTATATGCCTATATGAATAGCTTTGATCTCTTCATCTGAAAACTGCCTATTCATATCCTTTGCCCATTTATCAATTGAGGATGGCTTGTATTCTTATAAATATCACTCAGTTCTCTATATATTTGAGATTGGAGGATTTTGGTTTTTGATCCACTCTGCTATCCAATTCTGTTTTATGAGTCTCTTGATATTCTTGACCTTTTGTACTTCCAGATGAAATTTGTTATTTTTTTCAAGCTTGACAAAATATTTTTGGTAGCTTGATTGATATGACACTGAATAAGTAAATTAATTTATCTAGAATTGTTATTTTTCTTATATTGGCTCAGACTCCACATGAGCAATTAATATTTTTCCAATTGTTTAGATCTGATTTTATTTGGGTAAAAAGTGTTTTGTAATTGTGTTTTTCTAGTCCCTTTTGTTTGTCTTGGCAGGCAAATGCCTAAGTATATTATATTGTTCAAAGTTATTTTAAATGGAATTTCTCTATCTCTTTCTGCTGGGATATTGTAGGTAATATATGAAAGTGCTGATGATTTACATGGGTTTATTGTATATCCTGCAACTTTGCTAAAGTTGTTAATAATTTCAAGTGGTTTTTTAGTTGATTCTCTAGGATTTTCTAAGTATAACATCATATCATCTGCAAAAAGTGAGAGTTATGTTTCCTCATTGCATTTTCTAATTAATTTAATTTCTTTTTCTTCTCTTATTGCTATAGCTAAGATTTCTAGCATTATATTGAACTATAAGGTTGATAATAGGCATACTTCCTTCTCCCCTGATTATCTCCATTACAAATAATGCTTACTGATGGTTTAAGGGTTTATGGTTTAAGGTAGGCTCCATTTATTCCTATGTTCTCTAGTGTTTTTAATAGGAATGGGGCTGTATTTTGTCAAAGGCTTTTTTGCATCTATTGAGTTAATCATATGATTTCTGTTGGTTTTGTTACTGATATGGTCAATTATGCTGATAGTTTTCCTAATATTGAACCAACTTTGCATTCCTGATATAAATCCCATCTGGTCATAGTGTGTGATCCCTGTGATATATTGCTGCAATCTCATTGCTAGTACTTTATTTAAAATTTTTGCATCAATATTTATTAGGGAAATTTGCTTATTTTTTCTATGTTTTGACTCTTCATAATTTGTGTATAAACATCATACTTCTGTCACAAAAGGAATTTGATAAGATCCCTTCTTTTCCTGTTTTTCCAAATAGTTAAATAGTATTGGGATTAGTTGTTCATTAAGTGCTTAATAGAATTCACTTGTGAATGCATCAAGTCCTGGGGATTTTTCTTAGGAAGTTTATTACTGACTTCTTAATTTCCTTTTTCTATTATTGGGTTATTGAAGTATTTTATTTCTTCTCTTAATCTGGATAATTTATATTTTTGTAGATAGTCATCAATTTCATTTAGATTGTCAAATTTATTGGCAGATAATTGGGCAAAATAGCTCCTAAGAACTGTCTTAATTTCCTCTTCATTGGTGGTGAATTCACCCCTTTCATTTTTGATGCTAGTAATTTGGTTTTTTCCTTCCTTTTTGTAATCAAATTAACCAATGATTTACCTGTTTTATAGCGTTTTTATTTATAAAACCAACTTCTTATTTATTAGTTCGATGGTTTTCTTACTTTCAACTTTATTAATCTCTCCTTTGATTTTCAGGATTTCCAATTTGGTGTCTAATTGAGGATTTTAATTTTCTTCTTTCTCTAGTTTCTTTTTCAGTTGCATACCCAATTCATTTATCTGCTTTTTTTCCATTTTATGAATGTAAGCAATTAGAGATATAAATTTTCCCCTAAGTACTATTTTGGCTACAAGCCATACATTTTTGTATGTTGTCTCATTGTTGTCATTTTCTTTGATGAAGTTGTTCTGTGATTTGCCCTTTGACCCAACTATTTTTAGGATTAGAATATTCAATTTCCAGTTAATTTTTAATCCCTCTTTCCATTGTCCATTATTGAATGTAATTTTTATTGTGTTATGATCTGAACAGTATGTATTTACTAGTTCTGCTTTTCTACATTTGGTTGTAAGGTTTTTATGTGTCAATTTTTGTGTAACTGCCACTGCTGAGAAAAAGGTATATTCTTTTCTATTCCCATTTAATTTTCTCCAGAGATCATATCTAACTTTTCCAGAATTTTATTCACCTTAACTTTTTTCTTCTTTATTTTTTGGTTAGATCAATCTAGTTCTGAGAGGAGGAAAGTTGAGGTCCCCCACTAGGATAGTCATATTGTCTGTTTCTTACTTTAACTCATTCAACTTCTCCTTCAAAAATTTAGATGCTATACCATTTGATGCATACATGTTTAGTATTGATATGACTTTATTGTCTATACTACCTTTCAGCAAGATGTAGTTTCTATTTTTTTTTTTTGCTTTTGCTTTCTCTGAGATCATGATTACTACCAGTGCTTTCTTGTCTTCAGCTAAAACATAATAGATTCTGCTCCAGCCCCCAACCTTTACAGTTATGTCGCTCTCTGCTTCAACTGTCTTTCTTGTAAATAAAATATTGTAGGATTCTGGTGTTTAATCCATTCTATTATCAACTTCCATTTTACAGGTGAGTTCATCCCATTCACATTTATGGTTATAACTATTTCCCTCTAAGCTATTATTCCCTTGTTTATCCCCACCCCTCTCTTTTACTCTCCACCCTTCCCTCTTCACAAGTGCTTAACTTCTGATCACCACCTTCCCCAATATACCCTTCCTTTTATCAGTTCCCCCTCTCCCCTCTATTATCCCATCTTTTTTACTTCCTTATAGGGTAAGATAGATTTCTATATCCAACTGAGTGTGTGTTATTCCATCATTGAAATAATTTTGATCAGCGTAAGGTTTAAGGTTTATATGCTACCACACCCCCATCTTCCTCTCAATTATAATAGTTCCTTCACACCTCTTTTATATGGGATAATTTACCTTATTCACTTGGCCCTCTCCTCTTTCTAACAGCGATTTTATTTCTCATCCTTTTATTTCATTTTTGGAATATCATCCCATCAAAGTTACTTTATTCCCATACCTTCTGTCTACATATATTTATTCTAATTGCTCTGCATAATAAAGTTGTTAAGAGTTACAAATATTACCTTGCCATATAGAAATACAAATAATTTAACCTTATTGAATCTCTTATGTTTCCCTATCTTGTTTCTTTATTTAATCTTTTTATGTTACCCTTGAGTCTTGTATTTGGAGGTCGAATTTTTATTCAGCTCTGGTCTTTTAATTAGAAATGTTTGAAACTCCTCTATTTTGTTAAATGTCAATATTTCCATTGACCTCTAGAATAATGTATTCCAAGCCCTCCGATCCCTTAATGTAGAAGGTGCTAGATCCTGTGTTATCCTGATTGTTTTTCCACAACACTCAAATTGTTTCTTTCTGGCTGCTTGCAGTATTTTCTCCTTGACCTGGGAGCTGTGGAATTTGGTGACAATATTCCTAGGAGTTTTCCTTTTGGGATCTTTTTGAGGAGGCAATCTGTGGATTCTTTCAATTTCTATTTTACCCTCTGGCTCTATAATCAGGGCAGTTCTCCTTGATAATTTCTTTAAAGATGAATCACCTACCCAGCAAAACTGAGTATCATGCTCCAAGACAAAATATGGATTTTCAATAAAATAGAGGACTTTCAAGCTTTCTCAGTGAAAAGACCAGAGCTGAATAGAAAATTTGACTTTCAAACACAAGAATAAAGAGAAGCATGAAAAGGTAAACAAGAAAGAGAAATCATAAGGGACTTACTAAAGTTGAACTGTTTTGTTTACATTCTTACATAGAAAGATGATATGTATGATTCATGAGACCTCAGTAGTAGAGTAGCTGAAAGGAATATGCATACATATATGTATGTATGTATGTATGTATGTATGTATGTATGTATGTATACATATGTGTGTATGTATGTATATATGTAGGTGTGTATATATAGGTATATGTGTGTGTATATATGCATATATACATATATATACATATATCTATATATATAGACACAGGGCACGGGGTGAGTTGAATATGAAGGGATATCTAAAAAAATCAAATTAAGGGATAAGAGAGGAATATATTGAGAGAGGGAGAAAGGGAGAGATAGAATGGGGTAAATTATCTCACATAAAAGTGGAAAGAAAAAGCGGTTCTGTAGGAATGGAAGAGGGGGCAGGTGAGGAGGAATGAGTAAATCTTGCTCTCATCGGATTTGACCTGAGGAGGGAATAACATACACACTCAATTGGGTATCTTACTCCACAGGAAAGAAGGAGGAAGGCGATAAAAGGGGGGGACAATAGAAGGGAGGGCAGATGGGGGAGGAGGTAATCAAAAACAAACATTTCGAAAAGGGACAGGGTCAAGGGAGAAAATTCAATAAAGGAGGATAGGTTAGGAAGGAGCAAAACATAGTTAGTCTTTCACAACATTAGTATTGTGGAAGGGTTTTACATAATGATATGCATGTGGCCTATGTTGAATTGCTTTCCTTCTTAGGGAGGGTGGGTGGGGAGGGAAGAGGGGAGAGAATTTGGAACTCAAAGTTTTAAAAACAGACGTTCAAAAACAAACCAAAAAAGGGTCTTTGCATGCAACTAGGAAATAAGATATACAGGCAATGGGGCATAGAAATTTATCTTGCCCTACAAGAGAAGAAGGGAAATGGGGTTGGGAGAGGAGTGGGGTGACACAAGGGAGGGCTGACTGGGGAATGGGGCAACCAGAATATACGCCATCTTGGAGTGGGGGGAGGGTAGAAATGGGGAGACAATTCATAATTCCAACTCTTGTGAAAATCAATGCTGAAAACTAAATATATTAAATAAATTAAATAAAAAATTTTTTTAAAAAATCCCAATATTTCCCCTGAAAGATTATGTTAGAAATATGCTTGACACTGAAATTCAGGTATCAAGGGCAATTTATTATTATTGAGGAATTCAAAGGAATTGGTAAACCTTCCCGGCCAGGGGAGGACTCCACCCTTCTTTAGGAAGAAGGAGTGGAGAGCACAGGAGTGAGACCAACTTTATGCTGTTAGACTGACATAGATTGATTCACCATCAGCTCAGTACCTCCCCTCAGAGAGTGAATTTGTCTGCTCCCTTCTAGGTCACAATCTTCCCTATATGCCCCCAAAATGCAACTCCTTGGCATGTTCCCCACTCCTCAACATACATCCCATGTTCAAAAATGGTGGAAAACTCCTCTCTGTTGGTGTGTGAGGTAATATTTAATTAGCCAATTAAGCATGCATGGTAGCCATTTGACCCAGTTTTCTCTTCAACCCTTACCATTATCTTGCCAGTTTAGACCAGTTTTGCCTAGATTCTGAAACTGTGGTTTCTGCAAAACCACAAAATCTATTCCCATTGGCTGAGGACTCTCATCCTGGTTAATCTTTACTCTTTTTGTTTCAACTGATACTTAATTAATTATTCTGTGGAACTCAACTCTTCTGTGGAAACCTAACTTTCCCTAAATTTTACCCATCTCTCACAGATTATATTCAATTTTGCTGTGTGAGTGTTTCTTGATTGTAATCCCAACTCCTTTGCCTTTCGGTGTATGATATTCCAACTGCTCCAATTCTTTAATGTGTAAGCTGCCAAACCCTGACTGTAGCTCCATGATATTTGAATTCTTTCTTTTTGGCAGCTTGCAATACTTTTTCCTTGATCTGTGACCTCTGGAATTTCGGTGGGAGTTTTGATTTTAGGATCTTTTTCAGTCAGTCATTGGTGGATTCTTTAAATTTCTATTTTTCCCTCTGGTTCTAAAATATCAGAGTTTTTTTCTTTGATAATTTCTTCAAATATGTTGTCCACTTTTTTTCCCCATGGCTTTCAGGCTTTCTTATATTATCTTTCTTATATTATCTCCAATGGATCTATTTTCTAAGTCAGTTGTTTTCCAATGAGAAAATTCATATTGTCTTCTATTTTTTTACTTTTCTGATTTTGTTTTATCTTGATGTCCCATGAGTTTCCACTTGTTTGGTTCTAATTTTTAAGGAATTGTTTTCTTCAGTGAGCTTTATACTTCCTCCATTTAGCTAATTCTATTTTTTAGGGAGTTATTGTCCTAAGTGACTTTTAATAAATCTTTTCTGATGCTATTGACTCTTTGTACTTGATTCTATTCCATTATTATCATTTCTTTTCCAAATTTTTCTTCTACTTTACTAATTTGCTTTTTAAAAATCCTTTCAGAGGGGGCCAGCCAAGATGGCAGCTGGAAAGCAGGGACTTGCCTAAAGCTCTCCCCCAGGACCCTCCAAATACCTATAAAAAATGGCTCTGAACAAATTCTAGAACTGAAGAACCCACGAAATAGCAGAGGGAAGCAGGGCTCCATCCCAGGACAGCCTGGATGGTCGTTGGATAAGATCTATTGCACTGTGCTGGGCGCGAAGCAAAGCAGAGCCCAGTGTGGGCTGTGCCTGGGCCAACCACACTGGAGCCGGGCAGAGAAGGCCTTAGGGCCCTGAATCAGTGAGCTGGGGCAGTCATCAAACTTCTCAACCCACAAACACCAAAGGCAACAGAGAACATTAGTGGGGAAAAAACGCAGGGACTGAGTGAAAGCGGTTCGATGTCGGCCACCACCCCAGGGACAGCAGAGATGGGGCAATTCTGAGGCTGCTTAAAAAGCTACCACTGCAGTTGCTTCCAGGCCCAGGCCCACCTGATGGGAGGAATTAAGTGGTGGATCAGAGCAGGAGTGCAGAGCTTTCTTAGATCTGAGTCATGGTCTGGGTTGCTGGTTGTGTTGGTAAGCAAAACAGCCTCTTAACACTTAGTTCGACCAAGTGCCCTTGAAGAGTTTGGCTTTTGTTTCCTTTGAGGAATTCAGTGTATTTTATTGAGTCTTACTAGGTGCTAAGCCCCAGGCCCAAACCCCTATTAGGTGCTAAGCCTATGTGGGCGTGAAGCTCCCAGGGTATCAAGGGGTGGTGCTAACTCAAGAGTCAATCATAGCAGCCTAAGTTCTGGTCATTCAGATGACATTTGATGATGTCTGAAACCTTATGAGAAGAGAAGAGCTCTCACTCTTGGTGGTGTTTGGAGACTCCCAGGCACCTGTAGCTAATAAGCCCTCCAGCTTGTAAACCCGGCTGTTGGGACTTTGTTAAACTCTGGTAACTATGCATTGGGAATGAATCAGACAAGGTCTGCCTGTTGATGTTTGTACTTTGTTTGTATTTTGTACTGAAATTCAGGGTGCTGACTTTTTTCCCCTGAACTAAGTGAATGATATTTGTGTGCTGAATTAAAGTAAGCTTGTCAACCCCTTAACTTTGCTTTCCTCACTAAAGCAGATCAAAAGAACCTGTGCTTTTGCAGTGTGTTGGCAGCTTTCTGGGTGCTGGTTGTTGGTGGATCTTGCACTCCCACAGAAGCTGCTAGCCGGATTGTTGAAACAGTGGTTCTTCTGGGAGGAGGAACACTGGTGTGATAGATCTTGCTGTGTAGAAATAGCTCTGAAAACAACAGCGCATCCCCTCAAGCTTGGAACAAAGTACTCTCTACTCTATAAGCAGTCATACCCCGACAAAGAGCTCAAGGGTCAAGCAGTTGGCTGGGAACATGAACAGGCAGCGAAAATGGACTCAGATTCAGATTCAAACTTTGGAATCTTTCTTTGGTGACAAAGAAGACCAAAACATACAGTCAGAAGAAGTCAACAAAGTCAAAGAGCCTACATCAAAATCCTCCAAGAAAAACATAAACTGGTCTCAGGCCATGAAGAGCTCAGAAAGGATTTTGAAAAGCAAGTTAGAGAAGTGAGGAAAAATTGGGAAGAGAAATGAGAGTGATATGAGAAAACCATGAAAAACAAGACAATGACTTGCTAAAGGAGACCCAAAAATACTGAAGAAAATAACACCTTAAAAAATAGATTAACTCAAACAAGCTCAAAAGAGCTCCAAAAAGCCAATGAGGAGAAGACTGCCTTGAAAGTCAGATTCAGCCAAACAGAAGAGGAGGTCCAAAAGACTACCGAAAATTAGACTGGAGCAAGTGGAAGCTAGTGACTTTACGAGAAATCAAGATATTATAAAACAGAACCAAAGGAATGAAAAAAAGGAAGACAATGTGAAATATCTCATTGAAAAAACCACTGAGCTGGAAAATAGATCCAGGAGAGATAATTTAAAAATTATTGGACTACCTGAAAGCCATGATCAAAAAAGGACCTAGATATAATCTTTCAAGAAATTATCGAGGAAACTGCCCTGATTTTATAGAGAGAGAAGGTAAAATAGAAATTGAAAGAATCCACTGATCACCTCCTGAAAAAGATCCCAAAAAGAAAACTCCTAGGAACATTGTTGCCAAATTCCAGAGCTCCCAGATGAAGGAGGAAATACTGCAAGCAGCCAGAAAGAAACCATTTGAATATTGTGGAAACACAATCAGCATAACACAAGATCTAGCACCTTCTACATGAAGGGACTGAAGGGCTTGGAATATGATATTCTGGGGGTCAGTGGAGCTAGGATTAAAACCAAGAATCACCTACCCAGCAAAACTGAATATAACGCTCTAAGGCAAAATATGGATTTTCAATAAAATAGAGGACTTTCAAGCTTTCTCAGTGAAAATACTAGAGCTGAATAGAAAATTTGACTTTCAAACACAAGAATCAAGAGAAGCATGAAAAGGTAAACAAGAAAGAGAAATCATAAGGGACTTACTAAAGTTGAACTGTTTTGTTTACATTCCTACATGGAAAGATGATGTGTATAATTCATGAAACTTCAGTATTAGGGTAGCTGAAGGGAATATACATACATACATACACACATACATATTATGTGTGTGTGTGTATATATATATATATATATATATATATATATATATATATATATATATATATATATATGGCACAGGGTGAGTTGAATATGAAGGGATGAAATCTAAAAAATAAAATCAAGTTAAGAGATGAGAGAGGAATATATTGAGAGAGGGAGAAAGGGAGAGATAGAATGGGATATATTATCTCACATAAAAGTGGCAAAAAAAGCAGTTTGTTGGAAGGGAAGAGGGGGCAGGTGAGGGGGAATGAGTGAATCTTGCTCTCATTGGATTTGACCTGAGGAGGGAATAACATACACACTCAATTGGGTATCTTACCCCACAGGAAAGAAGGAGGAAGGAGATAGAAAAGGGGGCACGATAGAAGGGAGGACAGATGGGGGAGGACGTAATCAAAGGAAACACTTTCGAAAAGGGACATGGTCAAGGGAGAAAACTGAATAAAGGGGGATAGGATAGGAAGGAGCAAAATATAGTTAGTCTTTCACAATATGAATATTGTGGAGGGGTTTTGCATAATGATACACATGTGGCCTATGTTGAATTTCTTGACTTCTTAGGGAGGGTAAGTGGGGAGGGAAGAGGGAAGAGAATTTGGAACTCAAAGTATTAAAAGCTGATGTTCAAACAAACTATTTACATGCAACTAGGAAATAAGATATACAGGCAATGGGGCATGGAAATCTAAGTTGCCCTACAAGAAAGTAAGGGAAAAAGAGATGGAGGGGAGTGGGGTGACTGAAGGGAGGGCTGACTGGGGGATGGGGCATTCAGAATAAATGCCATCTTGGAGTGGGTGGAGGGTAGAAATGAGGAGAAAATTTGTATATCAAACTCTTGTGGAAATCAATACTGAAAAATATTAAATAAGTAAATAATAAAAAAAACTCCTTTTACAACTCTTCCAGGAATTATTTTTGGGCCTGAGACCAAATTACATTTTTTTTTCATTTTCTTTGTAGTGATTTTGACACTATTGTCCTCTTTTAAGTTTATGCCTTGATCCTCCCTATCACCAGAGTAACTTTCTATAATCAAGCTCCTTTTTTGGGGGAAGGGGGGCTTGCTCATTTTTTCTTCCTTTTTGTGCCTTGTTTTTATGGGGGAGTTGGGCTCTGGTCCTGCACTGTCCCAAGCTTTGTTTTTGCTGGAGCTCTGGGTCTTACTGCTGGTTTTCTTGGGCCTCAGGGCTTGGATCCTTGCTTTCTCTACAGAGACTTCTCTTTTTGTTTGTATATGAGCATGAGGCCTCCCCTTTGGCCTCCCCGGGGTGCAGAATTTAGCTGCGGGTCTGCTCCAGGCGTGGAACTTTGCAGATGGGTTGCTACTATTACAGTCTTTCTGGTTTCCGATCCTGGAGGAGAGATCTTGTTGCTGGTCTGATCCAGGGGTGGAGCAGTGCTTCTGGTTACTATGTAAACCAGGTCTCTCTGCTGAGAAACCCCAGGGATGAGGTCTTGATAATTGCCAGCCCCAGGGTACGGTTTCACTACTGGTCAGCCATGGAGGCAAGGCCTCCCTGGTGGCTTCTGCTGGGGTGGAGATTTGCTCTCCTGCACAGACTGCTCCCTTGCTTTGGGGCTGTTGGTTTGCAGGAGAGTGAGGCCTTATTGGTGGATTGCCTTATGCTTGGAGCCCTGCTTCAGGACCTCTGCTGTGAGGCTGGCTGCTGATGCTGCTCTTTAACCTCATTCCCCTCACACCTCAGTGAGACGGGTCTTTCCTGCTGGGCTGGTCAGCTGTTTCCTTACTCTACATCAGTTCTGAGGAGGTTTTCTAGTTGTTTGAAGGGGAAGTTGGGGAGGCTTCATTGGGTTCCTTTCTCACTCCTCCATCTTGGCATCAGAAGTCTCTGAAGGAATACTTTGTGCTGTAAGAAATCATAAAGGGGATACTTTCAGAAAAACCTGGAAAGATTTATTTGCACTGATGTGAAATGAAGTGAAAAGAACCAGGAGAACAATGGTAAAGACAATAAACTAAAAAAAACATAAAAGTTCTGATTGATGCAATAATTCACCACAGTTCCAAAGGACTTAAAAATAAAAAGGTTATCTACCTCCAGACAGAGAAAAGATGGAGAAAATAATATAGATTGAAGCATGGTTTTTATTTATTTTTTATCATTTTTTTTGAAACAAATCTAAGTGAAAATATATTTTCATGACTTCATAGATATAATTGGTATGATATTGTTTGCCTTCTGTGGGAGAAAGATGGAGGAAAGAAGTGAATTTTGAACTGAAAATAAAATAAGATTAAAGATACAAAAATTAAACTTGCTGATACAGAAAAAAATTACATTCAGATAAAGGAATTGCAGTTCATGAATATGAGTGTAAATCTCATGGGTGTCAGCAAGACCAAAGTAATTACTGTCTCTTTTTATAGTTGAGGTGGAGTTGAGGAATCAATTATGTAAACTGAGGAACTGGTAAGTTGCAGCATTAGAGGAAACATCAACAGGCCTTTTGAAATCAAATGGAATAATATCAGGAATTGAGGGGCAGAAAAAAACTGGGAGTCCAGCACTAGATTCAGTAATGAAGAAGGAAAAATGTTCAAGGGGGGGGATGATGTCATATAATAGCCAGGGAAATAGACATTGGCGACTGATTTTGGATAATATGAACATCAAAGAAAGCGGGGATGCTGAATGATGAATGTTGAAAGAAAGCCAAGGAACAGCAAGGTGGAGCAAAATATATTCTGAAACTCTCACTCCAACAAATGAATTAAGTAATGGGGGTGGGAGGTATGGCAGAAAGTATAGCCAGTACTGGAAAGTGTGATAGAGGAACGATTTTCATCTGGAGGGAATTAGTTCTCAGTAAGTGCTAAAACATGAAAGGTAAGAAGGTAAGAATTTTAAGATGAAAGAAATTTATGCAGCAGTCATTTTAAAGAACATAGTAGAAGTGGGTATGAAATATTGAGTAGTACACTGATGGGAGTATTGAGGTGGATGGGAATGAGGAAGGAAATATCTGATATTGATGAGGGGGGGTACTATTTCCAAGTTGGAAGTTCAATATAACTGGGATTGTTAAAATAAAAGGAGGATGGTGTCCAAAACATTTTATTAGTCATCTAGGAAAGACATCAGTGGATGGCAAGATGTCTGCTAAAGGAGACAGGTTATTAGTAATATCAATGTCCTTGTTCAATGCTGACTTCTTGGTAAGTTTTACTTTCCATGGCTTGGGAGGGGTCAGGAAACTCATCTGAGGGCAGGCACAAACAGAAGAAGGTATGGTGTGGAATTCTGAGATCCTAGACAACAGCCAAGAGGTGGATCCTACACAGCAGCCAGACAAGGCCCCTGCAATACTGGCATACTTATCCTTAAAACTGGTTATGCCTCTGGTAAGAATTAGCAGACAATGATCCAGAATGGATCCTGCCCCTGGAGCTTACTTTATTCTTTATACTTTCCTGGGTGTTTTTGTTAGGTCTCAGCAGGATCATGTAAAACTTGGGAATGAAGATGCAGCTCAGTAACCCAGCACTGGATGCCAGGATGGAGAAGATTTCCACAGTAACCATGGCCTTCCCCTTGGTGCTCTGGTATGTTGGAAGGAAAGGGACCCAGACACTGCAGAAAACCAGCATGCTGAATGTGATGAATTTGGCTTCATTGAAAGCGTCAGGCAGGCTCCTGGCCAGGAAAGCTACTACAAAGCTGCACAGTGATAGGAATCCCATGTAGCCCAGGACAGAGTAGAAGGCAAAGTCAGAGCCCTCATTGCACTTAATGATGATGCGGTCAGGTTCAGAGTGTGGGTCCGTGTCAGGAAAAGGGGGAGAGGTTCCTAGCCAGATGCTACAGAGAATCACTTGAATCCCAGAACAGATGATAACAACAGAGTTAGACACTCTGGATTGTACCCATATCCTGCTCCTGCTCCCTGGTATTGTAACTCTGAAGGCCAGGACCACCATGATGGTTTTAGCCAAAATGGAGGACACGGCTACAGTAAACACAATCCCAAAAGTTGTTTGTCTGAGTAGGCAGGTGGCTGAAGTAGGTCGACCAATGAAGAGCAAGGAGCAGAGGAAACAGAAGTTAAGGGAGATGAGGAGAGTAAAGCTGAGAGCCCGGTTGTTGGCTTTCACTATGGGGGTGTCTTGAAACTTCACAAATACCCAAAGAATTAGAGATGTCATTAGAGAAAAGGAAAGAGCCACACAGATCAGAGTCATCCCTAAAGGTTCTGAAACATCCAAGAAAGTCATAACCTTGGGGAGGCATTGATTTCTTTCCTTATTGGGATACTCGTCTTCTGGGCACTTCATACAACGCTTCATATCTGCCAGAGACAAACACGTTCTTGGGATTTTAGCTTCAACAAATTACCCCCTTCCCCTTATACAGAAAATGGGTAAAATTGCTCCCAGAAGTATTTCTTACTTCACAAGGCGTTATAGCTCTTTCTATGATGGGAGATGGCCGTTGAAAAGTAACCTAGTACCTAACCCAGGCTCATCCCCTCTATACTTCTTATTGTTAAATTTTGACTTTATTTTTCCACTTTTCAGATTTTCTAACTCAATACACACTTATCCTATTGGTTTACTGCTATAGTATAATAACATAGAAGCTGGAGCCCTTTCCTTCATTCTCTCCATCCTTTCCGAATCCATTATGTTGTAGCAAGAACTCTAGATTGAGATGATCTGATAAGTTTGCTAGATATTAAGCTATAAATCAACAACTAACTGTCTGCTGTGGCCTGGGTACTTGAGTTGCAAACCCAAAGAAGTGAGCAATACCTACTCATAAGGGCCTTATAGTACATCTCATCTTTTTTAATGGTCTTTATGGTGATGTCCAGAAAATTTATAAATTTCTATATTTCATGTGTGAGAGGCCAATTAGTAAATCAGTCAAATCATCCATCCTTACTAAATTAAAAGATAATGGGTTATTCCTTTATTCCTTCTTATGATGACACTATACCTCAATTTTTCACTAGGTGTGAGCAATGAATAGAAACACCTCTAGATGCAACAGGAAATTGGATGGGGAGACTTGAGGGAATTAAACTCATTTTCAGGAGCCTGTGCAATTCCAGGAAGATAGTTGGGATCAGAAAGACTAGTTTTTGGTAGTGGAGAGAGTAGAGACTGTTCCAGATAAGTCTCGTAGATATCATGCATTGCTTGGACAAGAGTACAGATCTGAGCCTAGCCTTAATCACAGACTAGCTCTCCCTCCTTTAGCCCGGGGAATCTTTTTGACTGGGAAGGATCAGAAGGACTTGGACTTTTTCTGTCATGCTTGTATCACCTGCATAATGGGTATGCATATGAAGCAAAATAACCACTGGGTATGCATATGAAGCAAAGAATAGACCAGGTGCAAGGCAGAAAGGAGATTCAAGGCTCTACAAAGAGCAGAGAAGGAAAAAAAAAACTATGGCATGCCTAAGAAGAGATCTTTAAGACTAGCAAAAGGATCTGCCATAGATGTGAATTATCCCTCTTCGCTTCATTAATTCGTGAAGTGTGAACACATTTCCTCTTGTACTGTCTATGTAGTCATGGGGCCTCACTTGGTCAGTGAAAAGGGATTCTGCCAATGAATTCTCTTACAGGTGAAGCAAGATAGTTTGTGAATGGAGATGTAAATTGGGTGTGGCCTGGGAGATTTGCTGCTTGAAAAGACTAGAAACTGATCCCTGCAGACCACAGGGTGATTTAGAAAACCACAAGTTAACATTATTTGTGAAGTACTGTACTGTTATTAATTTTCTTAAACATTTCCCAGTAACATTTTAATCTGGTTCTGGTCCCATCAGGGAGTTTGGCAGGCAGAATGTGGCCCCCAGGCCACCTCTGTTATGTAAACCCAAAACTTTTTCTAAGAAATAAATCTGATACAAATATTTTTTTTCCTATTTAACAACTTTGCTTAATATTCTAGATAGGAAGCTCTACCTCATGACATGAATGCTCTCTCTTTTTTCAGCTTTGTTTCTTGGCTCCTCTAGCCTTTTTCAATACAAAAGTTAATCCCTATCTTCTGGGAAGGCTTTTATAGTCCAAACAGTTGCTTTGGTCACTTTGGTGGATATTCTCTTCATCTGTTCTGCACGTTTTATATTTACTAGTTATTTATACATTGTCTCCATTTTATAATACGACTTCCTTGAATAGAGGAACTATTTTTGTCTTTCTTGATATCTCCAGGAAGTAATACAGTGTTTGGAGCGCAGTAACCCTGTAATGATTATTTGTCGTCTAACAGATTGGTATGTCAAGAGAATATCTTTCACAGAATCCTCAATCTCCTTTCATTCACTTCCATGTCCTGCAAAGAATCTTATTCAAGGACCAACAGTTCCTCTATAATTGAGGAATAGATAACTGCTATCCACACACCCAAGAATAATTGATTGTATCCTTCTCTCTGGAATGACTGGTATCTTCCCTGGTTCCATTTTATACCATGACAACATGACCCTCTCATGTTCCTGGTCAGTAACATCAAGGTAGAACTTATGCCTTCCTGAGGCTGAGTTAAAAGAAATCACAGAAAGAAATTGCAGCAGGCAGCTAGGTCGTACAGTGGATAGAACACTGGCCCTGGAGTCAGGAGGACCTGAGTTCAAATGTGACCTCAAACACTTATTAACTGTGTGGCCCTGGGCTAGTCACATAACATTGATTGCTTGAAGAAAAGAAAACTGCAATTACTTTTAGCATTCCATGAACTGTCTTCCTCTTCTGTGGATGAATCTGAGTCAAGAAAAACAGATTCAACAAATGCGAGAAATAATGCAAGAGTTTGAACCCACATGCAGGGAGCTGAAAATCAGTCAGTGCATCAAGCCCCATGAAACATATTAAGATCTCAATGCCAACCGTTGAGTTTATACCTGGAAAATTATTGAAAGTTTCCTTACTCCAACATTCTCAAGAACTTAAGAAAAAGTTCCCCATTTGTATATTAATCATCCCCAGGTGGATTATTCCCCATCCACTGTGAATGACCCTTCCCACTAAAAAAATTCCCTGATTCTGTAATCCTAAACCTTAGGAGATTTAGTGCTATGAAGTCATTAACATAGCGAGTCAAAGAATGGTTCTAATATGCTATCTCTCACTTGTTGTTTACATAGTTTTAAGTCTGAAATGTTTTACTCTTGGACTGTGATTCTCGCACAGTCTATACATACAATAGGGTGTTACACTAGTGGAGTGGCATAATCAATGACCCAAGTAACCTAGGCCACACTGACTCTGAAAAGAAGGGCAAGATCTCCTGTGACAGAGGTCTTAGAGGGAGTACAGAGTCTCTTACACAGATTTTGTGACAGACTTCCCTTTCCAGATTATTTATCAAAGCATAACTTTAAAATATGGGAAGAGGTAGGGATGAAAGCACATCCAGTATATACAATGGGTACCCATTTCTTCTGGGAATAATACTCCCAAACTTATAGTAGTCTAAAGTTTCTAATGATTGCTATACTCAAGATACACACAAACTCAGCTTCACCTTATCACAAATATATTGCAGAGGATACACTCCTGTACACTCTAGCTAACTCTATCTCATTGGATGTGAAACCCTAAAAAGATCATGCAAATATGTTCTACAAACAGATAGGGCAAGAGACATACATACTTATTTTTTTTTATTTTGTAGGTTTCATTTTGAATAATATGGTAAAATTAAACACCATATTTTAGTAATATATCATTAATTCAAGCCACTTGTCCTTGGCCAGAAATTTTTGCTGACTCACCTTGATCCTGAATATCCTGTTGCTCAGGCAGTGTTGAGGTTGTTGGTGATGCTAGAGCAAAACACCAGTTTATTCTGTCCAAAGGGTATAAGGGAAAGCTACCTGCAGATACTTACTCATCTGATTGGAGATCTCCCCCTCAGGGCACAGAGAACAGTTGAAACAGCAGATGGGCTGTCCCTCCAGAGGGGTTTGCCTCAATCCAGGACCACAGCTCTCACTGCATGTGGAACAAGGAACCTAATGCAAGGGAATAAAATGTATGATGGCTCTGGAAATAAACAGGACAGAAAATGGTATGTCATTATCAGAGGGTGAATGATATTGATTCAGGGCAAAGAGACCTTATTGCGTAGGAGAAATATGAGAATTGTTCATACGTCAATGGAATATGAGCTAGAAGGAGCAGTGGGTGGAAAACAGAGACCTGGATGCTAGCCCTATTTCTACTACTAGCTGTGGAAAACTGGCTGAAACTTACATTTTGTGGACTTTACTCATTTGTAAGCAGAGGAATTTGAACACGATGCTATCTTATTGTCCTTACTTATCTAGCATTTTGTAATTCTCAGTATCAGCTTTGTCCTTATAATAGTTATGATTCAAATTACCAAAAGAAATGGAAGTGACTCATCTAAAAGAGACTTAATCTGTTTGCATGATACAGATAATGCAAAGATGAGATTGATTTGACTGTTCATTATAATTGAAAAGGTAAATTCCACATCTCATAGAGAAATAATTTGTTGGGTTGAGAAATCCAAAGAATTTCAGAAATTAGATGTCAAACTCATTTCTTGGCTCCATAAATGTATAGTCCTTGGGTGATTAAATATAACTTCATACTGAATTAAGATGAATATACCATAGAAGTGCTAGATATTTGACAAAAACCCTGGCTTTAGGATTAGAGATCATTGGGCCAATCACTACCTTAAAATGTCTCAGTTTCATATTTATGTGAAATGACATGACTTTCATGTCCATTTCAGCTCTATCTCCATTGGTGCTAAAGGTCCCAAGTTTAAAGTCATCTGATGGATTGCCTGTTTGACTTTTTCTTTCATCCAGAAGTTTCCTAGAAGGGGAAAAGAAATCAGTGTGCGGGAAGATTATCTGCCTATCAAAAAGGAATGTGAAGTAAGCTAAGCAGGGTAAAATATCTTCCCATGATAAGATAGATAATAAGGTTGATATTACAATTGTTTATGACCTTAGTATAAGTCCAGCCCCACACTATGGCCTCCTCATTAATGGTAAAATCTTCACCAGGCTGAGCTTGGGGGTTGAACTGTCCAACTTTCACCAGAGCTTCAGCATCCATCTTAAAGGTAACATAGTTGAGAATTTTATACTGAGCTTCTAGGTTTCTATTCTCATCCATAAACACCTGGTCACCTGCACTGCTGTTGAACTGGATCTTCTTTAGAAATGAGTGGAGCTATAAGAGAAGAGAAATCCTAATCACTGCATGGTTCCTGAGGTCAGCAATCTCCCAGAATGAAGACCTCTGAGAAGTCAGTCCATAGTCAACAAGATTTAATTAAGTACCTATTGTATGCTCCACATTTTATGAAGATATTAAGATACAAAAGGCCATAAAATCATTATCTATTCTGAAGGACCTTATATTCCAATTGGAAAGAGAAGATGCATATAAATAAAAACAGATGTGGTCCCTATGAGCTTTGTCCAAACTCCTATACTTAACATGTTTGTCAAGTTCCTGAAGAAGGCTAAATCTTCCCCTCAAGCTATCAGGCAGGTTGCTGAGGGGTTCTTGGTTTCTCTCTCCACTGCCATCAATTGAAGCCCCTTATTTCATTGTGCCCTCCCCAAAGGTAACCATCAGTGATTAATGTCTTATATTAGGAAGGCAGAATTTATGATTTCAAAGAGAATCTCATATGTGCCTAAAAGGTCCGGAACCGCAGGATATAAGGAATTCTCTAGGCAGAAGGCAGGAGAACTAAAGCATGTATTTACACTCCACAGTAACAATCCCACAAACCAGCGTCCCCATTTTGATATTTTCATCAAAAGCTTCCAGGCCCAATAAGTCCGCCTCACAAGAGTAACTAGGAGGCCACAGAGAAGCGAGATGGTATAAGGCAAAATCGTATACATGCTTCCCCTCTACGGTAAGAAGATTACCCACTAGCCTCTAGTCAGCTCTGCTACCGGCAGCTCAGCTTCGGCTGTAGGCGTCTCTGGCTCCAACCGGAAAAGGAAAGGAGGATCTTCAAGCTGTCCTCTTCCCTCTTATAGAGTTTTTGACATCATCAAGCGCTGCCTGAACGACCAGGGCCGATTGGTTCTTGACTTGGCCCCTCCCCCAGCGTAGACCACATTAACACACCTCCCCTCAGCCAGCGCCACGACTCATCACACAGGAAGCTCTGGTCCTGCCCCGGAAGAGCAAGCCCCAGCGTCCAGGGAAGCTCAACGAGGCAAGCTGAGTCATTCAAAGAAAACAAAGTCCATTCTGGCTACACTCCACCCCTCACAATGTTCTAGGATGCACAATCCAATCATAATTCAAATTAAATTATATATCCTAGAACATTGTGATCCAATTATGCAGGAAACTAAAACATATCATTCACAATAAAGCAAAACATATCACTCAGTGACATTCCCAAATATTGGTTTACGATTCAAATGTGATCCACCCCTAGATCCCAGCCAGATAATCTCTTCAATCAATCATCCCAAAATAATTATTAATAATTTAAATGTCCACCCCTAGATCTTTGTATCCATTACATAGGATCAATAATATCATAACAATAAAACAATATAGCAAGGATAACACAAAATAAGTACACAGAACACTATCATCATTCCCCCCCTCAAACAATTGGGGCTCAAAATCTTGGGGTAATGGGTGAAGGTCTCATTTTCCATAGCTTCTCCTTGCTGAAATTGGATGTAGAGGTGTCCCTGCCCCAAAGAGTCCCATTCCAGAGTTCAGTTCTTTAGCGAGCTGGCAGGAATTCCAAGAATGCTGTGTACTTAGGCAGTCACCGGAAACTGCAGGGTGCTTAAACCTGCCGGAGACAGAACTAGCGACAAGGTTAACTAAAACAGAAAACAAAAAGAGTAGGCAAGTATGGGCTATTATCCTTTAAATAAAATCATCTCCAGTTTAGTTGAAATTTCAGTTATGCAGAGATCCAATATCAGAGCCAAACTCAGATGGGAAATGTTTCTTTTTAAACGGAACACAATGAGGAAACTAAGCCAAGAAGATCCCACCCTAGATGGAGACCAGGATTGTCCTCCCAGCCTTTCCCCAGATGTACAAGGGAAACCAGGAGGATCCCATCCTAGATAGACTAGGATTGTCCTCCCAGACTTTCCCCAGATGTACAAGCTTTTATCCGTTAATCACACAAAGTCACCTTCCCTCTGAGTGGCTTGTGTCAATTACCAGCATTAGCCATACCTGTGGGGTCCGTGAATCTAATATTATAGCCCTATTCACGGTAAAATATATGGTTCAGGGGTACGATTTGGTAATTATCTTCCCCTGAATAGACAACTGTTACAGTGTTGTTCTTCCCATGGGCTATGACTTCTGCAGACTTTGGAATATCATCTGGCTTCCGTTTTACCCATACCTTAGCTCCCAACTTTATTCTATCAATGGAGCAAGCCCCTTTTGCCCCTCTAGTAGTTATTCTGGGAGGAGGGTCAGTTTTCACAAAGGGTATTTTTTCACAGGGGATAATAATCACTTGAACCATCCTATCATTCCTACCAAATTGTACAGGTTTTTCACCCAAATTCTGGAGTGTCACAACAATTTCTTTTTGATAATTCGAATCTATCACTCCAGCCAATACATGTACTCCTTGAGCTGCTAATCCTGGTTTAGGTAATATCCGTCCAAAATGATTCTTGGGGATTCTCATACATACTCCAGTAGGGGTTTTTCTTATCTCTTTCCTATTCAACCTAAAATTCTCTATACAATGTAAATCATATCCTGCCGAACCAGGTGTTCCTGGACATGGTAGGGGAACATCTTCCCTCACAGTCCAAAATTCAATATTTTGGATCTCACGTGTTTGCTGTTCTCTAATCTGCAAATTTGGGGTCATCATTCTGGCTAGAGGTGTACTCCCCCCTAAGGGCCTATTATTCAAATTACGTAAGGCAATAGACAAATTATGCTTCCAATGTAGATATGAATTATTAGAGCTTAATTTTCTCAGCTGTTCTTTCAACAATCCATTCATTCTTTCAATCAGCCCAGATGCTTGTGGGTAATATGGAATATGATATATCCATTCTATATTATTCAACACACAATATCTTTTCACTTCTTTGCCCTTGAAATGTGACCCATTGTCACTTTGAATCTGCATTGGGGTTCCATAGTATAAACTTACAATATCTAGGGTTTTACAGGTGTTTTTCTGAGTTGCATCCTTATAAGGACAAGCCACTAGGACACCTGAATAGGTGTCAACACACGTACATACATATTTACATCCTTTATCCTGGGGTAGTGGGCCAATATAATCTATCTGCCAAATTTGGGCTGGAACTTTTCCCCTTGCTATTTCTCCAGTTACTATCCTAGGAAGAGTTCGTTCTTTTTCTAATTGGCATATACAACACCCCTCTGTTATTTGTTTTAACAACGCATGAGAGATACTGATACCTCGATCCTGTGCCCATCGGTGGGTGGCCTGGACCCCTAAATGGCCGGAGGTCTGGTGGACCCATCTCGCTAAGGCTAAGTCATCAGTTGGAGTTGGAGTAGGGACAATACATTCAGTGGCAATCTTTGCTATTCGATCCGCGTGTGCATTGTACTCACGCTCTGGTGTGGTCAGGGTCGCGTGAGCATCAACATGAAAAACTGACAAATCCGTAACCAAAGACATGTCCCATATATTTTCCCATAACTCTTTACCCCAAACTTGTTTGCCATGAATCTCCCAATTCTGATTCCTCCATATAGGCATCCAAGTAGCTAATCCATTAGCTACCGCCCATGAATCAGTAAATATATGACACTGTCCTCCCTTCTCCATTCTGATGGCCTGATGTACTGCCATCAGTTCAGCATATTGGCTACTTCCCCCTATCCCAGAACTTTCCAGAGTTCGCCTAGTACAGGGGTTATAGGCTACTGCTTTCCAATGTCTCTTCTGTCCTAAATATTTTGCTGTCCCGTCAGTAAACCAAGCGTGTTTCTTCTGTTCTACACTTAGTCCATCATACCCATTATTCCATTTCACTAAGGATGGCACAATCTGTTGCTTAGATTCAATGGGTTTTTCATTTCTCTCAGTGCCAATGTTCGCCACCGATTCATGTAAAGCAGAAACTCCACTTTTGCCTGCTCTGGACCTATTCTGAATATACCACTTCCATTTGATTATGCTCGCCTCTTGTGCATGTCCAATTCTGTGAGAAGCTGGGGTACTCATTACCCAAGTCATAATTGGAATTCCAGGCCTTAATATCACTTCATGGCCCAGGGTTAGTTGCTCAGTTTCTACTAAAGCCCAATATGCAGCTAACAGCTGCTTCTCAAAAGGTGTATACTGCACTCCAGATGAGGGCAGTTTCCTTGACCAAAAGCCTAAAGGTACACTTCGGCTCTGTTGTTTTTGCCACAGACTCCAATTTGCATAGTCATCTTGTACAGTCACTTGTAACTCCACTGGCCCATTTTGCATAGGCCATAAGTCCAGAGCTAATTGTATAGCAGCCTTTGCTTCCTCAAAAGCTCTACTTTGTTCAAGGCCCCAGTCGAATTCATATTTCTTTCTGGTGACTTTATACAAGGGTTTTAAAATCTGTCCCAAATGTGGGATGTGGTGTCTCCAATAACCAAATAGCCCTATGAACTTTTGGGCCTCTTTCTTATTAGTAGGGGTGGGAAAATCCTGAATTTTTTGTCGAGCTTGTGGGAGAATTTCTCACAGTCCTCTATTCCACTGTATCCCCAAGAATTTTACAGTTTGAGCTGGCCCCTGAACCTTTGCGGGGTTGATTTCCCATCCTTTGCTTTTCATATGGTCAGTTAATAATGCTAAACTCTCCTCCACTTCTTTTATATTCTTTCCCTGTATCATGATATCATCTATGTAATGTGTAAGCTGTACACCAGGTAGCTTTAATTCATCCAAATGCTCAGCTACAATCCTGTAGCAAATAGTTGGGCTATGAATATATCCTTGTGGCAGGCGTGTAAATGTATACTGTCGGCCTTGCCAAGTAAAAGCAAACTGGTTCCATTGCTTGGGGTCTATTGGGATCGTAAAGAAGGCATTGGCCAAATCAATAACTGCATACCAAGTCCCTTCATGTTTTTGTATTCTCTCTATTAAAGTAACCGTGTCTGGAACAGCAGCATACAAGGGAGGAGTCACTTTGTTCAGCTGTCTATAATCTACTGTCATCCTCCATGTCCCATCTGACTTTCGGACTGGCCAGACAGGGTTGTTCCATTGAGTAGTTGTAGGGACTAACACTCCTGCCTCAACACATTCTCTTATAGTGTTGGCAATTTCATCTTGCCCACCTGGCACACGATATTGCCTCAAAGTAATTACTTCAGAAAGTTCGGGCAAAGTGATTGGATCCATCTTGATTTTCCCCACTAAGACTGCATTAATGCCTATTTTCCTCACAGCAAATTGGTATTTCCCTTCAGGTAAATTTAAGGTCATACCCTTCAAAATGTCTATTCCAATGATGTATTCAGGAATAGGCACAATAACCACACTATATTCTTTCTTGGGCAACTGTCCAATTTTCATCATCAATTTAACTTGTCTGGCTGATATTTCAGTCCCTCCTAGTCCTGTGATGGTAATAGGAGTTCCATGGCTGAATTTGTCTGGATTCCCATAGATAAGGGTGGCCTCGGCCCCAGTATCTATTAATGCCCTAGTTACTGTACTTGACCCATTTTTCCAATATATGGTCAAGTTAATGTGAGGTCTGCAATCCAGCTTACGTATTTCCTTAATTTGGGCTGGGGCCTGGCCTGTTTCCTAGTATTCCCTAGCATGTGACTCACTTGGGTATGAAGGTTCAACATCTGTAGCATTTGCAGGAGCAGTTCTTATTTCCCTATCTCTCCTGTTATCGAGTCCTTTATCTCGGTACATCCTGTACAATTCATTGGTTGGAATGCCATCTATCATTTCAAAACCCACCCCTGCTCTCAATAGAGCAGTGAACATTTCTTTTCTTGTCACTCCATTTTGGCGCCAAGTTTGCTGGCTGTTCACCCTTCTCTCTCGAGGAGATCTGTCCCTTCCCCAGTCTCCTAAGTCATGTAACTGTAAAATCTTATTTATCACCTCTGTAAGATGGCTCCCTACTTCCCCAAGTAACAGATTCAAAATTAGTTGTTTATAAGCAGGGGGAGCTGTCCTAATTATTAAATTCCTATGAGGGATTCCTATGGGATCATTGTAATATTTGTCTGCAGTTCCTGTCATAATAGCAGTCTTCATTACCTCCTCCTTTAGTCTCATGATACAATCTTTAAGTGAATACCAGGGTCTGTGCTCAGTGGGCCACATAGAATCATTAGTATATCTCTTATTGCATCCCGCAGCAGCTAATGCCAACAGAGTAGTCCTGCTAGCATCATCTCCTCTCTGATGATGTTCCCTAAAAGCTTGCTCAACTAGAGGATCGTGGCTGATACCTATGAATCTCATACAGTCCCTCTTATCTACTAATATTCCACCGGCCCCTTGATCACTGAGCCTTACCATCCAAGATATTAATGGTTCTCCTACTCTTTGGCTGAATCTACTCAAAATATCTGTGACATCTTGTGGTGAGAAATCTTCCTGAAATTCCCTTGTAACTAAATTGCCACCTCGGGTTTCTGTCCTCCTCCTCTCTACGGGACGAACGCTTGTCTGAGTATTTAACCATCTCCCATTCTCTGTGCGAGGGATGTCCTGAACCCTAGTAGCGTTTTCTGTCTCAGCCCCTAACACTGTCTCATTTTCCCCCCACTCGCATCCCCTGCCACCATGGCAAGGACAAAGCAGGCAGTCAGGCTTGGTCTGGGCTGAGTTGGGATGCACTCTTGGTTTATTTGGCCTCCTGTTGCTCCTAGCCACATTAATAGAAAAGTTCTCATCTGAGTCAGTGGGTTCTTGAGCAGCAATTTGTTCTCCTGCTATCTGAGATTCCCGTTCTTGCTGTGGGGTAGGAGTGCCCCCATCTCTTTCACTTAATCTCAATCTTTCATATACTAGCCGGTAGGCTGATAACACTATCCAGCTTTGCCTAGATAGCGATGCCCCTGACTGAATCCCAACCTCTTGTAAACACCTTTCCAAATCCTTAGGATCTCCTCTCTGTAGCCTTGGTTCCCAGTTTTCACAGGGTCCGGCTTTTTTAGCCAATTCCTTTGCTAAGGAGGAATAAAAAGGATCCTCCCACCCTGGGATATTCATCTCTTCCTCTGAAGTTCTTCTGCTTCTGAACAGAGATCTTATATCTAGCGATCCCATCCACTTCGTCGCCAAATATATTAGGAAGGCAGAATTTATGATTTCAAAGAGAATCTCATATGTGCCTAAAAGGTCCGGAACCACAGGATATAAGGAATTCTCTAGGCAGAAGGCAGGAGAACTAAAGCATGTATTTACACTCCACAGTAACAATCCCACAAACCAGCGTCCCCATTTTGATATTTTCATCAAAAGCTTCCAGGCCCAATAAGTCCGCCTCACAAGAGTAACTAGGAGGCCACAGAGAAGCGAGATGGTATAAGGCAAAATCGTATACATGCTTCCCCTCTACGGTAAGAAGATTACCCACTAGCCTCTAGTCAGCTCTGCTACCGGCAGCTCAGCTTCGGCTGTAGGCGTCTCTGGCTCCAACCGGAAAAGGAAAGGAGGATCTTCAAGCTGTCCTCTCCCCTCTTATAGAGTTTTTGACATCATCAAGCGCTGCCTGAACGACCAGGGCCGATTGGTTCTTGACTTGGCCCCTCCCCCAGCGTAGACCACGTTAACACACCTCCCCTCAGCCAGCGCCACGACTCATCACACAGGAAGCTCTGGTCCTGCCCCGGAAGAGCAAGCCCCAGCGTCCAGGGAAGCTCAACGAGGCAAGCTGAGTCATTCAAAGAAAACAAAGTCCATTCTGGCTACATGTCTCATTTCACTTAATTTGTTAACATCAGCTTACTTTACAAAAGGGAATTTACTTCACAGTTCTGATAGGAAGAGCAGATACAAAGCATTAGCCCCTGAAATAGGTGAGGGATTACATTTTCCCATTTATCACTTCATTCCTTACTGGCCCTGTTCTTTTTTTAAAATTCACTTATTTTAAGTTTTCAACATTCATTTCCAAAAGATTTTGAGATCCAAATTTTCACCCCATCTCTCTCCTCCCCTCACCCCAAGGTGGCATTTTTTCATTCCCACAGTCTCCCCTCCCTTCTACCAACTACCCCTTCTCTCTTATCCCCTTCCTCCCTACTTTCTTGCAGGGTAAGATAGATTTCTGCACCCTATTGCTTATATATCTTATTTCCCAGTTGCATGAGAAAACAATTTTTAACACTCATTTTTAAAACTTCCAAATTCTCTCCCTTCTTCCCTCCCTACTGTGGAAAATATTATACTATTTTATATCATTTTTAATTTCAACTAGACCCAGAGCCTGAATTAATGAGTAACTGGATGAAAATCCAGGACCTGGGCTTCTTTGTTCGCTCTAAAAGTTTGCTCAGGAAATACCCTTACCACTGTCAACAAGGCCAGATACCTGTTAGCCATTAAGGGATGAGACCCTAAACCCAAGAGAGACTACCTCGCTTAATATTAACTGACCTTTGTCAACATCCTTTACAACTCTATTCCATTAAGGAAAATCCTCTTCTTGTATCATGGTTAAACATACATGGGGGCCATAAACGTGAGGTAATACAGGTTTGCTAGATCTGCTAAAATAACGTATATAAGTTTTCTCATTCCTTTGTTCAGACAGCCAGAGCCTATGCTCTGACTCCTTGTACATACAAGTAAGCTAGCTTAGCTATGCTTTAAGGGAAAATAATAAACAACATGGATTTTTCTATCACCTAGCTCTGTTGTTTCCTTCAACCAAATTTTCAGGTTTAACAGTTATTGTGCCATGACTTTCGGATGGAAATGATGGAAATGGGACAATGCAGCCCAACCTTGTCAACGCTTTTGGGCGCCATAGGATTAATTTTTCCTGGAATTTTGGCCTTGACAAGGTGGGGGTAAGTTGTCTCTCTTCCCAGCTTCCAAAAAGAACTCCCACAAAATTGGTTGAAGTCCGAAAATTCCCTTTAAGCTAGCTCTGGGGGCAGGGATCAGATCTGCAGGCAAACGCACATAGATCCCCTGGAAATACTGATTGATCTAGAAAATTAACTATGGATCAGTCAAAAACTAGAATTAGAAGTCCAACCGTTCCTCCACTCCCTCCCTTCCTTCCCTTGGAGGCCCGGATTTGGGGGAGAAAAACTGCACTTTGCTATGCTTTTTCCCTCCCTCTCTGCCTCCCAGGAAAGGCTCTGATCCTGAGGGAGGTAACTCTGTTCTGATTCCTCCATCTCCCCTTTCCCCCTTCCTAGGGGATAGGATATGGAGAGTCAGAAAAATCAGGAACGCCAAGGCTTCCCCAAAGACCATAGGGATGCTAATAGCTAACTCATGAAAGCTTCTAATTCTCTGTTGTTTAAACTATGAGCTCAGTCTGTATTTGTTCTGTATTTGTTTTGTTAATTGTCTGTTAATTGTCTGTGTGACAGCGTGTGCTCTATGTCTATACTTTGGTAAAATCTGAAACACAGGTAGCCAGAGAATTCTAAGGCTGCAGTTAGGTAAACAGAGACTCTTTTTTCTTTTTCAATGTCTGGTCTGGCCAACCGGACTTGAAGAAAAAAATAGAGCTGAAACATTTGAGCAGATTCTGGGATTTAATCATTAAAAAGTTTGGAAACTGATTAGTTGGAATTTTGGAAGAGAACTCCTGAGACTGTAAAATCCCTCCAGGAGCTCACTCTTGCTGAAACATCCTCCCAGTGCTGATCACTTAGGTGAGGTTTACTTGAGTTAAAATCATTGAGATCTTTCACCATTGTTGTCTTGTCTCTGACTGAGCCAGAGCTGTAGTAAGAGTTAGAGCAGTTAAAACAAACCTCTCTCTTCCCAGATCAGGAGAGAATGCAGGAGAACTGCAGGGAAAACTTAAATCACCCTTCCCCACCTGGCAAAAGGAGGAGAAGGACAGAAATTCACAGACTGACAGTATTCTGACAGTCCTGTGCCCCTGGGTACCTTTGTAGCCCATCCTTTTTGGCAAAGTTTGGAATTGTCACCCAGGTCCTATGCATTCTGCCCACTCTGTCCTAGCAGCTGCAAACTGCCCTAGGCTCAGTAACTTCTGCAGTGGTGGGGGAAGGGTGAAGTAGATGGATTTGGACTTTCTGACTCCCAGAATTGTCACCACTGGGATACTAGCTTCTGCTCTAGGTAACTTCATACTTCTGTGTTCCAATTGCAAAACTGTATTTTAATCTCTGTTTGACCTGTTTCCTGATTTGTAAAGGGAAAAATAATAATGATGGTTGTTACAGGATCAAAATGATAATGATTGTAAAATACGTAACATAAAGTCTGGTATATGTTAGATACAACATTATTATAATCTCTCTCTGATTTAATGTAATTGTTAACTTTTGAAGTGGTTTTTAAATACCAAAAGTAATAAGCTGAATAATTTCTATATGTGGTAATCTGGAAATGCAATAGATGTCATCTGAAAATTATTGTTTCTGTATTTCTAAACTTGCATTATGTTCCCAAAATTCTCTTAGATTGTGGAATTTGAGAAGACCATTGTGTGGTAAGAAATGATATTATAGCAATTTTAATCTGATTTTGATATATATGAATTGGGTTTTCAAAGGGATGTGATAAAATTTGGAACTGTTATATTTGGTTATAACAAGAAATAATACTGATATTTAACCATGAGAACAGACTTTCTGTGTGAAAAAGTTTTCTATTATGAGAATATATCTGGTGATTTAAAGTTATAGTTTCAAATGATGAGATGAAAGATTCTCTGTACAAGGAGATTTAGAAATATGTTCACCTAACTGATAAATGGGTTGTTTCAAGTTTTAAAATGCATAATTATGTTTAGGGCATTGTTACATTTCTAAATTGTGTAATTTGACAAACAGATGTATCAGCAATATTGAAAAATGTGGTAATCTTTTACAGTGCTAAGAGTATTGGGCCTTAGAAATTAAAATGTTACCACTAGTGATTAAAATAATTCCTCTTATAATAAGCAAAAGATAGAGCTTATCAATGTGTGTAAGATTTGATTCCTGAAGTGTCCCTTTCCTCAACCTGTGAGGTTGGTCATTAACCTCTTTGCTTTGTTTAAGCTGGAACAGATTCCAGTACAGACAGTTATGTCAGTAAAAAGTATTAATTTATGAGCTATCTTGTCTTATGGTTGAAACAGGAAGGAAGACTGAATAATGGGTTTGAAAGATTTGGAAAGGCAAATAAAGGTTTGATTGGAAATACAGAGGCATATAAGAAGGTTTGGGGACAAATGGGAGTTAGCTAAGCCTCTCCTGTCCCAAAGGAATACTAGTTTCAAATGGTTTAAGTTAAGTTGTGAGTGTGAGAAAGTATTCTAGAAGGCTGAAAAGTTATGTAGCTTGATTTGATAATTATTAGCTCAATGAAATTTGGGACAGTCATATCTGAAGGATATTTGTTTGCTATTTAAGATTTTATGGGACTACAATTTAATATTGTTTTAAGCTCTGATTACAGGGATAGGTCACATGAAGCCAGTAGTAAAATGGCAGGCATTACAGGCTGAGAACTTTAAAGGTGTCTGTGCCCGGGAAAAAGTCTTGAAGATGACCTTGGACACAACCTAGGTAGGATCTTCCTGACTCTATTTCCCAATTCTGCTATTTCCTTTCTGAAAAGGAAAATCCCCACCTGATTACTCCTAAGCCCTGCTTTCAGCATCTAATGGCTATATGATTGGCTATCAGATATGACTCATGCCTGGAATCAAACAGAGCTAAGGAAGTTCTTTCCTTCTGTTAAGATATATGAAATTGTCCCTCTTTTCTTCATAGCAAATTTATATTATCAATAAGTTTTGTAAGCACAATGCTAAATCTGTTAGGTAATAGATGAATATTGGAATATCTCTGAGTTAATATAACGGGATGCAGGAATGAATAGCTTACAATTTTAACCTATGTTCATGACCAAATAAAGATTAGAAGGAGTATAGAGATAACATCCTCCAAAAGGAGGAAATGATTAGACAAAGTAATAAGGCAAAGATGTAATGTGATAAATGTCTAATTAAATAGGATAGCAAATTTTGAGGAAAAGACAATAGGATCAGATTGATTCCTCTAAGAATTATATACAGATGTGTATGACTGGCTCCAAAATTTATCAGTCATGGAAATTCAAGCTAATAAGTGTGTTTTGGTAGTAAGATCTTAAATGTGGATTTTTGTACAAGAAAATTGTGTAAGATAGTGGTACAGGTGAAATTGTATCTCCTTTATTAAGGTATCTGTCTGATGATTTTAAAAGGAAGATGAATTCAATTTATGGTTGGACCTTTATATTTTAAAGGATTCTTATACCAGGTACAAAATTCAGGTAAGGTTAGAAACAGTAGATGATATATGAACTGAAATACTCTGAAGTTTCAAAAAAAGGAGAGCCAAATTTAAGTGATTGTACTAAGTTATATTAAGTTAGAATTGTCTGAGAATTTCTAGATCTGAACCAGAGAAGCAGAACTCTCTTTTACTATCTAGGAATCAGATAACTACAATCAGGCATCTGAAAAAAAAATATGCTGCTTTAAATGGACATTGGGAATGTGTAACTGTGATTTAAAGCTACTTTGTATAAAAATTGTGCAATTAATTGCTGGAATTAAATCAGAAACATTGTAAGCTTTGTTAAGAATGGTTTGTGGATTATTTTGTAAATGCCATCAAAGAGACATGGCATGACTAAAAGTTTATGATGATATATGTACTGTGCTACTGGGATACAAGGAATTTAATGTTAGTCAACATTGTTAATAATGATTGCATTACTCTGTATGGTTCATGTTTAAGTTTTCTTGGCTATCTAATGTGTAAATGTAAAACATGTGACATGCAAATTTCCCCCTCTATTGTGAACCGTCTAAGTGGTTTGGTCTGTACTTAATGTAATTGTGTAGTTTTGTGAATTATGGGAAAAACTTTATTGTAATTATTTAAACTCAGCCCTGTGTGGCTGGGATACTGAACCATTTATTGTATTTGTTTGAACTTAGCCCTGCATGGCTGGGACCTATGTTGTGCTGTTTTTCTCTCAATTGTCAAATCATATGTGTTCTGCGAGCTCCTGTCAGATCTGACTACTTCTACAGCTGCCAACTTGTGGATATTGACTCCTTTATCCTTCTGTCACATCTGCCCCTGATCCCAAATGGACATCTGAGCCTATAGGAGACCTTGCTCTCCAGTTTCAAAGAGCCTGAAGGGGACAGCATCAGACACAGGCAACCTTCCCAAGAGCCCGGACCAGAACCTGAACGAAGAACTGCTCTTTCCCTTTCTGAGTCCCTTGCGTTCCCAAGACTGTTTACCTGTACTTTTGGTGTCTTTGGCTTATTGTCCCTTGCAACTTGCTCCCTATGCTTGTTTACAATTAGTTTACAATTGCTGTCCATCTCTGGGGATGTCCAACCACAGAAAGGAAAAAAAACCTGAATCCACCTAGATAAGGATTTTTAGAACTTTACCCCTGAGGAAGATAGAGGTTTTTCCATACCTTAACTGGTCTTCAGGTGAAGCTTTCAGCTTACCTTTGACCAAAAGGAGGAAATGTGGAAAATATTATACTATTTTCTATCATTTTTAATTTCAACTAGACCCAGAGCCTGAATTAATGAGTAACTGGATGAAGATCCAGGACCTGGGCTTCTTTGTTCTCTCTAAAAGTTTGCTCAGGAAATACCCTTACCACTGTCAACAAGGCCAGATACCTGTTGGCCATTAAGGGATGAGACCCTAAACCCCAGAGAGACTACCTTGCTTAATATTAACTGACCTTTGTCAACATTCTTTCCATTAAGGAAAATCCTCTTCTTGTATCATGGTTAAACATACATGGGGGCCATAAACATGAGGTAATACAGGTTTGCTAGGTCTGCTAAAATAACATATATAAGTTTTCTCATTCCTTTGTTCAGACAGCCAGAGCCTATGTTCTGACTCCTTGTACATACAAGTAACCTAGCTTAGCTATGCTTTAAGGGAAAATAATAAACAACATGGATTTTTCTATCACCTAGCTCTGTTGTTTCCTTCAACCAAATTTTCAGGTTTAACATTACCCACCCTCATTGAGCAGGCAACTGGATATAGGTTATACATGTGTAGTTATACAAAACACTTCCATAATAGTCACATTGTAAAAGACTAACTACATTTCTGCCATCCTATCCCAATCCCCATTTATTCTATTCTCTCCTTTGACCATGTTCCTTTTCAAAAGTGTTTGCCGCTGACTACTCCCTCCCCTAATCCGCCTTCCCTTCTATCATCCCCCCTCTCTTATCCCCTTCCCCCCTACTTTACTGTAGGGTAAGATAGATTTCCATACTCAAGTATTTCTTATTCCCTCCTTACACCAAATCTGAGGAGAGTAAGGTTCACTCACTCACTCTCATCTCCCTGCTCTTTCCTTCCAATGCCTCTTTTATATGAGATAATTTACCCCTTCTACCTCTCTCTTTCTCCTTTTCCCAGTACATTCTTCTCTCACAATTTAATTTTATTTGTTAGATATCATCCCTCCATATTCAAGTCACCCTGTGCTTTCTCTTTCTCTCTCTCTCTCTCTCTCTCTCTCTCTCTCTCTCTCTCTCTCTCTCTCTCTCTCTCTCTCTCTGTATATATGTATATATATATATATATACATATATATATGTATACATATATATATATATATATATTCCCTCCAACTAACCTAATACTGAGAAAGGTCTCACGAGTTACAAATATTATGTTTCCATGTAGGAGTGTAGACAGCTCAACTTCAATAAGTCCCTTATAATTTCTCTTTACAATTTACTTTTTCATGCTTCTCTCGATTCTTGTATTTGAAAGTCAAATTTTATATTCAGGGCCGGTCTTTGCATCAACAATGCTTGAAAGTCTTTATACAAACAAAGCCAATGCAACCAAGATTAGGATGGAAGTAGAAAACTGGGGAAGAATTTTTACAACCAGTGTCTCTGATAAAGGCCTCATTTCTAAAATATATGAAGACCTGAGTCAAATTTATAATACAATTTGATATAAGAATACAAATTTGTAAATGTTAAAGGATATGAACAAGAAGTTTTCAGAGGAAGAAATTAAAGATATCTATAGTCATATGAAAAAAATGCTCTAAATCACTATTGATTGGAAAAATGCAAATCAAAACAACTCTTAGGTAACACATCACACTTATCAGATTGGTTAACATCAGAAAACAGGAAAATTATAAATACTGGAGAAGATGGAGGAGTGGGAAAATTGGAACACTAATGCATTGTTGGTGGAGTTGTGAACCATTCTGGAGAGCAATTTGGAACTATGCACGAAAGGATATAAAACTGATCGTACCTTTTGACTCAGCAATACCACTTCTAGGTCTGTATCCCCAAAAGATTATACAAATGGGGAAAAGACATACATGTACAAAAACATTTATAGCAGCCCTTTTTGAGGTGGCAAAGAATTAGAAATTGAGGAAATTGGGGAATGGCTGAACAAGTTGTGGTATATTAATGTAATAGAATATTGTTGTCCCATAAGAAATGATAAGCAGGCAGACTTCAGAAAAATCTGAAAAGACTTATATGAACTGATTCTGAGTGAAGGGAGCAGAACCAGAACACTGTACCCAGTTACAGCCACATTTTGCAATGACTAACTTTGATAGACTTGGCTTTTCTCAGCAATGCAAGGTTCTAAGACAACCCCCAAAATGCTATCCACATCCAGAGAAAGAATTATGGAGTCTGAATGCAGACTGAAGCTCTGTGTTTTGTTTCTTCTTTCTCATAGTTCATTTCATTGGTTATAATTCTTCTTTGCAACATGACTAATGTAAAAATATGTTTAAACTGAATGCATATGTAGAGCCTATATCAAACTGCATACCATCTTTGGAAGGGGGAGAGAAGAGGGGAGGGAGGGTGAGAAAGTTTGGAACTCAAAAGCTTGTGGAAATGAATGTTGTAAACTAAAAATAAATAAATAATTTTTTAAAAAAAGAAAAAAATCTGGTCTCAGACACTTACTAACTGTGTGCTTTGCTCATAGAGCACAATGCATTTTTTTATGCTCACACATCATGCTGGGCAGTCCTGAGTCTTCTGTCTCACAATCAGTAACAAAGTTCTTCAGAGAGACCTTGATAGTGTCCTTATATGGATTCTTCTGACTTCCATGTGAGTCTTCTTCCCTCTCCCAAGTCCTTCCTTCTTTTTAACTTTCCTGTTACTGTTGTTTATTCCCAGTCACCCAGGCTTCCAAACTGTCATCCTTAACTCCTCACTCACTCTCATTTCCCCCATATCTAATCTATTACCAAATATTGTTGATTTAACTCCATAACATTTCTCATATTTGCCATATTCTCTTCTCACACATTGACACCACTATGTTTCATGCCCTCATCACTTCCAACCTGAACTTTTGTAATAGGATAATGTTTGGCCTGCCTTCCATAAGTCTCTCCCTACTATAGTTCTTTCCCACTATAGTTCCTTCTCCACTCAAATATCAAAGTAATTTCTTAAATTTCAAATCTGACCTTATAACCCCCTAATAAATAAATTTCTGCTAAATAAACTCCAGCATCAATTATAAAATACTCTGTTTTTACTTCAAAGTCCTATATACCCTGCCCCCAACTTTTTCAAAAAAAATACTCTGGGATCCAGTGACACTGCCATCTTTGCTCTCCTCAAAAACAAAAAGAAAGAAAAAAAGAAAACCCACTCTATCTCTTAGCTTTAGGCATTCTCACTATCCATTATGCCTGGAATGTTCTTGGTCCTCATCTTTGCTTCTTGGATTTTCTGGATTCTTTCATTATAAGCTAAAACTCCACCTTCTATAGGGGGCCCTTCACAATCACTCTGAATTCTAATGTTTCCACTCTGTTAATTATTTCAAATTTATGGTTTATGAATCTTGTTTGTACACCATTGTTTGCATGTTATATCCCTTATTAGACTAAACTACTTGAAATCAATGACTTTTTACCTTTCTTTGTATCCCAAGTCTTCAACACAGCATTTGAAACATATTAGGTACTTGATACATATTTGTTGGCTGAATGATTCCCAACTCAAATATTCTTTGGGAGGAGAATAGCCTATGGACTTCCTGGTCAGGCTTCAATTTCCCAGCAATGGAAAGCAGGGATATTTTAAGGGAATATTACCTGCCATGGATGAGGTACCCAGCTTTCTCCTTTTTCTGATTTCATCAGGAACATTTCATGGAGGGTCCAAGCCACAGCATAGACTCCATTGTAAATGGTGTAACTCAAGTCAGACATGGTCATGTCAAAGTAAAGTAAAGGCAAAGTCTCCAAGGAGGCATTTGGTGAACATTTTTCTTGCTTCAGTTTTTCAGGTTCTTCTGTACATCTGAATGTTGAGTGCCAGAATTCTTTCAGTACAATGTCCTCTGAGTATTTAGTAGGGTTCACTGTTCTGAGAAAAGCCTTAAAACCCGGAACTTCACTTGTTAGGTGTGAAAATGTAAGTGCACCATGAAAATTATAACCATCAACATATTGGGGTCTCATGGTAATGTCCCAGTAAGAAGTGGTGACCCACACCTTGTAAGATGGGAAAAAAGGGAATTGTGAATATCTCAAGATCATTAATGAATCTGTGTCTCCGTGAATGAAAATCACTCTGGTTGCCGATGTCATGATCCTGGGCACAAATGTCAAGCGCGATTCTGTATGTCTTCTCTCACTGACAGGGATCTTCTCTGTGAAGGACACACAGACACCATTATTTGCCATCTCCAATGTCAGTTCCTGAAGGAATTCCTCACCTCTGAGATCATCTACTGTCACCAGAGCTACCCATGTCCATCCAAAGTGAGTCATCAATCTGACCATACCCTTATGTAGGGAAGAGTCCTTGGGGGCCATTTGGTAAAGAGACGGAAACTGAACCTTGTCACTCAGGATAGAATCAAATGGCCCAAAGGTGATCTGGAAGTGAAAGAAACATGGGGAGATGTGAGATCTAAGAATATGATCATGATACATGTGGAAATGTGGGGTTGAAAACAATAAACTCAATTTAATTTTAGATTTGACACTTTTAATTAGGCAAGTCTATGTCTCAATCATAACCTTAGACTTAAGTGTGAGGCATCTTTGAAGTCACTGAATTAAATGAAATGAGGCTGAACAGGAAATCTCTTTCAATAGCATGGGAAATATGTTCATGCCTCTAGAGTTTTTAATGGACATGAGATGTGAAAGTAAATCCAGAAATTGACATGACTGAAACAACTGAAAAACACCAGCACGATTTATACTTCCACAACAGCTCATGGTGTACTGTTTCTACTACACACATTTACCACTCTAGATCAGGCCCCCACCCCTTCACACCTGAACTATAACAATCATCTTCTAATTTATCTCTCTGTCTCACCTTTCTCTGACTCTGATGCATCCTTCCTTCACTTATCAATGTTAATTTCCTAAAACGCATTGTGAACCTGTCATTCCCCTTCGTCAAAGAACTCATATCTCACTAATGACTCTAGGATCAAATATTTAGAACTCTCCTTGGCATTTAAACACCTTTTCAACTTTGTTCCTCCCTAAGTTTCCAGAATTGTTACAGATCACTTTCTTCATGCACAATCAGGCCCAACCAAACTGACTTTTCTGTTCCTCATACATGACATTCCAGCTTCAGTCTCCGGGTTGTTGTAGAGGCTGTTTCCCTACTTCTGCTCTCTTACCTCTACCTCTTAGGTTCTCTTGTTTTCATCAAGGCTGAACTCAAATGCAACTTTAACTAGGAGATATTGGTTCTTACCCTTCATGCTCAAAGAGGACCAAAAAGAGATTGTTATGCCTGGGTGAAGGCATGGTGATCATAGCTATTGCTCTTTCTAACTCCATTCCTTCCAAGTACTTCCTACCATATCTGATAGTCTGTGCCTACGCTGGCCTTAAAGTTACTCAGAATTACAAGCTTGCCCTGAGGGTCTCCGGGGCTTCGTGAAATTTTTCTCTGATATCATCAGAATTCATTATGGTGGGACCACAGGCACAATTGATGGTGTTGTGATGCTTTCCTGCAAGTGACAATTACGATGTCATGAGCCTGTTATTCACTCTTTAGGGGAGGCATGCCAGCTTGTTGCCTAGATTAGTTTTGATTGCAAAACGTATGCCCGATTCATGGCACTGCACATCACTAAGGACAATCTAGAAAAATTTGTATCCAGCTCTGACTTCTGTAAGCTGGCATTCATTTGCCAGCTTTATTTCACTACAGATTACTATTTGGATGTGACACCTGCTGAGTTCTCTAGCAACAAGAGCTGTTCATTTTTCATGTCTACTGGATTTCTTGTTGTACATAAGTATGCACACATCCCCTGTACCAACTGCCCTGATATCCTGGAACCAGAAGGCAAAAAAGACATTTAATCTACTGATCACCACCTGAAAGAGATCCCAAAATGAAAACTCCCAGGAATATCGCTGCCAAATTCCAGAGAAAATACTGCGAGCATCCAGTACATTCTGGAGTACATTCTGAAAAGATGGTAGAGTAGGTCGGAAATCTTTAGGCTCTCCAGATTTCCTCCACAAACGGACAGAAAATGGCCACAAAATAAATGTAGAGCAGAAAAAATAAAGGGTTAAAGCAGTTGCCCTCCTAAGGTATCTTGAGAGGACCTCAGAGAGGACTCTAGGGGCTGAGGTTTGGCTTGAGTGAAGTGTAAACAATTCCAGGCCAAGTCCACTGAATCAACAAACAGTACGTCCTCAAGGAAGTAGACTAGGCCTTGGGAAATTCTGCTTCAACTCTCACATAATTTAATTTCACCTCAGGAACTTTCATCTAAGGAAGAGCAGACGTTCAATGAGAGGAGACTGAAGGACACCCCCCATGTTTCTGGAAGTCAGACCTAGCAGTGCTGACCAGACTTGACCCCCAGTTGTGGCTGTGGGCAAGGAGGAATGAGCATACACACAGTGAGTGTAGCAGGAAGCCAAGAACATTTTCAGGACAGAATGGCTGGGGCTTAGGGGAGGAAGAGTGGAGTCCCTAAGATTGATCCCCCAAGAGAGAACTCAGAAAACAACAGTAAAGAGAACCTGAGGCCTAGGGCAACATTACCCACAGCTCAGGATAAAATTTTATAATAATAATGTTAATCTGCTAAAAAATAAAATAAGACAAATTAAAAATAAAATAAACAAAGAAAAAATAACTTGACCTTTGATAGATACTTTGGTGTAAAACAAGATCTGGGTTGATATTCAGAGGAAGATAGTGAGATTAAAAAAAAAAGCCACTCCTACTCTAAAGAGCAACATCAATTGTTCACAAGTCCAGAAAGAAATCTTGGAAGAACTTAAATAGACATTCAAAAATCAAATAAGAGAGAATGAGGAAAAATTAGAAAAAAAAATTAAAGTAATTCAAGAAAATTGTGAAAAGGAAATCAACTACTTAGAAAAAGAGATGCAAAATTTTAGGGAAGAAAATAACTCCTTGAAAATTAGATTTGGCAAGTGGAATTGAATGACATTATAAAAGACACAAGATAGAATGAAATTAGAAAAATGGAAGAGAATCTGAAACATCTCATTAGAAAAACAATTGGGAGGGGGAGCCAAGATGGTGCTGTGAAAGGAAGGAACTTCCAGAGCTCTCTCACAAATTCTGTCAGATACGTCTAAAACAAGTGAATCTGAGCAGATCTGAGAGAGATAGAAGTCACTAGTAGACTGAGAGGGGTAGGAGCTCCAGGCAAGTGAAATGGCACCAGACCAAACCAACTGGGAACAGCAGAGGAATCCAGCCATCATGCAGGTCTGAGAGGTCGCTGAGTGAGAAAAACATTGGAGCAGGAACAGGCCCAGGCTGCAAGTACCAGCTACGGTCATGATCAAGCCTCAGGCCTCTCAGCCCAGGATGGGAGTCTGTTGGAGAGCAGAGCCTGATACTGAGGAAGCAGCTATCCCGGAGGCCTCCAACCCACAGTCTGAAGGTTTGAAATTCACCTTCTTGAACTTCTGGGAGCTATGATGGCCAGGTAAACCACTCTAATCCCTCCCTTGAATAAACCCAGAGAATAATACCTCAGGAGAAACAGAAGATCCAGAAGGGGGGCTTCAGTAGCGAGAGAAGTGGGGGAGAGGGCCCTTCCTGTGGTGGCAGGAGACTAGTGCAGGAAGAGAGATGTCCCAGCAGCCTTCACCTCAGCAGAATGAGAGTAACTGAGCCCCAGGAAGTGGAATTAACTAACATCAATGTCAGGACACCAGAAGTGGCTTTGCACAGCCAGGGGAAGTGGCAGATACCAGCACAGACAAGAGTTGAGACTACTCATGCTGTAGAACAGTCCTGGGGAAGAGGAGACTCCCAGCAGCCAGACTACCCCTCCCCCATACCTCAGTAAACCAGAGGCCATAGCACATAAAGCTAGATCCCAACACAAGAAACTTGGGACAGAGCCCCCTGAGCCCCAGAAGCAGAGATCCACTTCAGAAACCAGGAGGAAAAAAAACACCATGAAAAAGAACTGTAAGAAACTTTCAAAGATGACTGGTTCATATTATGGAGACAGGGAAGACCAAAATATCAATTCAGAAGAGGAGAGCATGGACACCACACCCACATCTGCAACCTCAAAAGGGAAAGTGAACTGGTCTCCAGACAAAAAAGCATTCCTGGAAGAGCTCAAGAAGGATTTTAAAAACCAAATTAGAGAGGTAAAAGAAAAAATGGAAAAAAAAATTCACAGAGGAAAACAAATATTTAAAAAGTAAAATCGGTGAATTGGTTAAGGAGAATCAGAATATAAATGGAGAAGATGACTCATTGAAAAGTAAAATTAACCAAATGGAAAAGGAGTTAGGGAAGATTAAGGAAGAAAACAAAACATTACAAATTAGAATTGGGGAAGTAGAAGTTAATGACTCTATGAGACATCAAGAATCAGTCAAACAAAATCTATAGAAGAAAATGTGAAATATCTGATTGGAAAAACAACCACCCTGGAAAATTGATCCAGGAGAGACAATCTAAGAATTATTGGTCTACCTGAAAGCTGTGATGACAGAAAGAGCCTGGACAGTACCTTCCATGAAATCCTTAAAGAAAATTGCCCAGAGGTCCTAGAACCAGAGGGTAAAATTATCATCAAAAGAATCCATTGATCACTCCCCAAAAAAGATCCCAAATTGAAAATTCCAAGAAATATTATAGACAAATTCCAGAACAAGGAGAAAATACTGCAAGCATCTAGAAAGAAACAATTCAAATATCATGGAAATACAGTCAGAATCACGCAGAATCTTTCATCTTCTACATTAGATGACAGGAGAAATTGGAATATGATATTCTGAAAGGCAAAGGAGCTTGGACTACAACCAAGGATCAACTACCCAGCAAAATTGAGCATAATTTCCAGGCAAGGAGATGGACATTCAGTGAAATAAGGGAACTCCAGACCTTCCTGCAGAAAAGGCCAGAGCTCAACGGAAAATTTGATCTCCAAATACAAAACTCGAGAGACACAAAGAGGTATACAGGGGGAAGAAACCCTAGTTAGTCAATAAGGGTAATTAGTGACACCCTTATCTAGGATTAGTATGTTGTATATATGTTTCATATATGTGTATGTATGTATGTATGTATGTATATAAATATGTCACTCTTGAGAATAATATACTTATTGTGACAATTGAAAGGGATATTCTGTGGGTATCAGTATAAAATAACCAATATAATGACAAAAATATAAAATTAAGAGATATAAAGGGATGGTTCTGGGAGAAGGGGTAAGGAGGTAGTAGAAAAGGGTAAACTACATCACAAAAAGAGGCACAAAAACATATTGTAGTAGAGGGAAAGAAGGGAAGGAGAAGAGCAGTATTTGAGCTTTACTCTCACCGGGTTTGATTCAAGAAGAGAATAACATACCCTGTAAGTATAGAAATCTAACTTGTCCTATAAGCAGTAGGAGGGGAAAGGGGAAAAAAGGGAGGGGGTGGTCAGAAGGGAAGGAAGAAGTAGCAAGGGGAAAATGGTAAGATAAGGGAGGGGAATCAAGAGGGAGGATAAATTGAGGAAGGTAGGGGTCAAAAGCAAAACTCTGTTGAGGAGTGGAAGGGGAAAGGGAGAAATAAAAGCATAAACAGGGGGAAAATAGGGTGGAGAAAAACACACAGATAGTAATCATAACTGTGAATATGAATGGGATGAACTCTCCCATAAAGTGGAAGCGGATAGCAGAATGGATTAAAAACCATAATCCTACAATATGCTGTCTACAAGAAACACATTTGAAACAGGGGGATACACACAGGGTAAAGGTAAAAAGGTGGACTAGAATATATTGTGCTTCAGCTAAAGTAAAAAAAACAGGGGTAGCAAGCCTAATCTCAGACAAAGCAAAAGCAAAAACAGATCTAATTAAAAGAGATAAAGAAGGACACTACATCCTGCTAAAAGGCACCATGAATAATGAAGCAATATCATTATTTAACATATATGCACCAAGTGGTATAGCACGCAGATTCTTAGAGGAGACGTTAAGGGAAATACAGGGAGAAAAAGACAGCAAAACCATACTAGTGAGGGATCTCAACCTCCCCCTCTCTGAACATGATAAATAAACAAGAAAAAAATTAAGCAGGTAAATAGAATTTTAGAAAAGGCAGATATGATAGACTTCTGGAGAAAACTGAATGGGGATAAAAAGGAATATATTTTTTTCTCATTGGTATATGGCACATACTCAAAAATTGACCATACACTAGGGCATAAAAACCTCACAATACAGTGCCGAAAGGCAGAAGTAGTCAAAGCGTCCTTTTCAGATCATGATGCAATAAAAATTATTTGTAATAAAGAACCATGGAATAGTAAGCTAAAAATTAATTGGAAACTAAATAATCAAATTCTAAAGAACGAGTGGGCCAAAGAACAAATCATAGAAACAATTAATAACTTCATTCAAGAGAATGACAATAATGAGACAACACACCAAAACTTATGGGATGCAGCAAAAGCAGTTCTTAGGGGAAGTTTTATATCTCTAAATGCTTACATGAATAAAATAGAGAAAAAGGAGATCAATGAATTGGGCATGCAAGTGAAAAAGTTGGAAAAAGAACAAATTGAAAATCCCCAATTAAATACCAAATTAGAAATACTGAAAATCAAAGGAGAGAATAACAAAATTGAAATCAAGAAAACTAACAAATTAATAAGTAAAATCAAGAGCTGGTTTTATGAAAAAAAACCAATAAAACTGATAAACTCTTGGTCGATTTGATTTTTAAAAAAAGAAAATAAAATTACCAGTATCAAAAATGAAAAGGGTGAATTCACCTCCAGTGAGGAGGAAATTAAAACAATAATTACAAATTATTTTGCCCAATTGTATGCCCATAAATACAACAACCTTAGGGATGTGGATGAATATCTGCAAAAATATAAATTGCCCAGGTTAACAGAAGAGGAAATAAAATTCCTAAATAACCCCATGTAAGAAAAAGAAATTGAGCAAGCCATCAATGAACTCCCTAGAAAAAAAAATCTCCAGGGCCAGATGGTTTTACATGTGAATTTTATCAAACATTTACAGAACAATTAATTCCTATACTATAAAGATTATTTGGGAAAATAGGTGAAGAAGGAGTCCTACCAAATTGTTTTTATGACACAAATATGGCACTAATACCCAAACCAGGAAGAGTCAAAACAGAGAAAGAAAATTATAGACCAATTTCCCTAATGAAGGTTGATGCAAAGATTTTGAATAAAACATAAGCAAAAAGATTGCAGCAACTTATTAGGAGAATAATACACTATGACCAGGTAGGATTTACTCCAGGAATGCAAGGCTGGTTCAATATTAGGAAAACTATCAGTATAATTGATCATATGAACAAAAAAACTAGCAGAAACCATATGGTCATCTCAATAGATGCAGAAAAAGCTTTTGATAAAATACAACACGCATTCCTACTGAAAACACTAGAAAGCACAGGAATAAATTGAGCCTTCCTTAAAATTACAAATAGCATCTACCTAAAACCATCAGCAAGCATTATTTGTAATGCGGATAAGCTAGATGCATTCCCAATAAGTTCAGGGGTGAAACAAGGATGTCCATTATCACCCTTATTATTCTATCTGGTACTAGAAATGTTAGCTGTCACAATAACAGAACAAAAAGAAATTGAAGGAATTAGAATAGGCAAAGAGGAAACTAAATTATCACTTTTTGCAAAAGATATGATGATTTATTTAGAGAGTCCTAGAGAATCAATTTAAAAAGTACTTGGAATAATAAACAACTTTAGTAAAGTTACAGGATATAAAATAAACCCACATAAATCCTGGAATTCCTATACATTGCATAACAAAGTCCAACAGGAAGAGATAGAAAGAGAACTTCCATTTAAAGTTACTGTAGACACTAAAAAATATTTGGGAGTTTATCTGCCAAGACAAATCCAGGGCCTAAATGAACATAATTATGAAACACTTTTCACACAAATGAAGCTAGATCTAAATAAATGGAAAAATATCAGTTGTTTATGGTTAGGCCGAGCTAATATGATAAAAATGACAATTTTACCTAAATCACTTTATTTATTCAGTGCCATATCAATTGAACTACCAAAAATTTATTTTACAGAGCTGGATAAAATCATAACAAAATTCATCTGGAAGAACAAGAGGTCTGGAATATCTAGGGAATTAATGAAAAGAAATGCTAGGCAAGGTGGCCTACCCATACCAGATATCAAACTGTACTATAAAGCAGCAGTCATCAAAACTCCCTGGTACTGGCTAAGAAACAGAGTCATAGATCAGTGGAATAGGTTAGGTACACAAGATGCAGTAGTCAACGAGTATAGCAATCTACTCTTTGATAAACCCAAAGAATCCAGCTTCTGGGCTAAGAATTCACTATTTCACAAAAACTGCTGTGAAAATTGGAAAATGGTAGGGCAGACGCTGGGCACAGACCAACATCTTACATCATATACCAAAATAAAGTCAAAATGGGTTGATGATTTAGAAATAAAGGCTGATACTATAAGCAATTTGGGAGAGCATGAAGCAGTTTACCTATCAGATTTATTGGAAAGCAAGGAATTCATGACATAACAAGAGAGAGAGCATTACAAAATGCAAAATGGATAATTTTGATTATGTTAAATTGAAAAGTTTTTCTATAAAAGGTCAATGCAACAAAGATTAGGAGGGAAGCAGAAAACTAGGAGAAAATCTTTACAACTAGTGTCTCTGATAAAGGCTTCATCTCTAAAATACACAGGGAACTGAGCCAAATATATAGGAATACAAGTCATTTCCCAATTGAGAAATGGTCAAAGGATATGAACAGGCAGTTTTCAGAGGAAGAAATTAAAGATGTCTACAGGCATATGAAAAAAAGCTCTAAATCACTACTAATTACAGAAATGCAAATCAAAACAACTCTTATGTACCACATCTCTCCTGTCAGATTGACTAACATGACAAAACAGAAAAAGGATAAATGCTGGAGAGGATGTGGGAAAATTGGAACACTGTTACACTGTTGGCGGAGTTGTGAATGGATCCAGCCCTTCTGGAGAGCAATTTGGAACTATGCCCAAAGGGCTATAAAAATGTTCATACCCTTTGACCCAGCAATACCACTTCTAGGGTTGTATCCCAAAGAGATCACACAAGTGGGAAAGGGGCCTGTATGTACATAAATATTTATAGCAGCTCTTTTTGTAGTAGCAAAGAATTGGAAATCAAGAGGATGCCCATCAATTGGGGAATGGCTGAACAAGTTGTGGCATATGAATGTAATGGAATAGTATTGTGCTATAAGAAATGGGGAAGATACGGACTTCATAATAACCTGGAAAAACCTACATGATACAATGTTAAGTGAGCGAAGCAGATCTAGGACAACATTATACACAACCACAGATATGTAGATTCTGTGATGACTAACCTGGATAAACCTTGCTCTTTTCGGCAATACAAGGTTCAAAGACAACTCCAAAGGACTTGTGAGAGAGAGAGAGCCATCTACATCCAGAGAAAGAACTGTGGAGACTGAATGCAGATTGAGACAAACTGTTTACTCTCCTTCGTTTCTTCTGTTTTTTTTTTCTCTTTTGTTTTTGTTTTCGTTTTTTTTTCTTCTTTCTCATGATTCATTTTACTGGTGAAATAGTCATAATTCATAATTCTTCTTTACAACTTGACTATCGTGTAAATAAGTTCAATGCAAAGTTATACGTAGAAGGTATATCAATTCCATGCTGTCTTGGGGATGGAGGAGGGGAAGAAAATCTAGAACTCAAAATCATGTGGAACTGAGTGTTGTAAACTAAAAATAAAAAATCCTAATTAAAAAAAATAAAAACAACAGATCTGGAAAACAGATTGAAGAGAGATAATATAAAAATTGTCATGTTACCTGAAAGTTATGATCACAAAAATAATTTGGATACAATACTACAAGAAATTATTAAGGAAAATTGTCATGAAGTTCTAGAAAAACAATCTAAGGAGAAATAGAAACAATCCACAGATTACCACCTGAAAGAGATTACCAAAATGTCATAGCCAACTTTCAAAATTCCAGGTTAAGGAGAAAATATTGCAAGGAATAAGGAAAAAAATTTAAGTACTGTGGGGGGAAAATCAATCAGGTTTCAAAGACATAGCAGCTTTTACAATAACAGAAAGTTGGTCTTGGAACACTATATTTCAAAGAGCAAAGAAGATGGGGTTGCATCCAAGAATAACTTATCCAGAAAAATTGGATATAATCCTGAATCTAAAAAAAAAATGAACATTTGATGAACTGAAAGACTTTCATGTATTTGTAACAAAAAGATCAAAACTCAAAGGAATATTAGAGATAAAAGATCCAGAAGAAATATAAGGAAATCATTAAAAACTAATTATGATAGATTTATTGAGATCAAACTGTTTACTTATGATATATAAAATGCTATTAATACTAGTTATTAGTAGTAATAATATTCATAAAAGCATTGTCATTACTAGAGTAGTTTGAAAGAAAGGTTGGGACTGAGCTATGTAGGATAAGGTGATCCAAGAAACAAAACTGGGTAAGAAAAGATTAAAAAGAGAAATTATCTCTGTGAAATAAAGAACTAATACAGAGGAAGCAGATGGGGGTGTAGGTCTGGTGATATTGGAACCTTACTTTCATCTGGGTTGAAGAAGAAACAGCATATACATCTAGAAAGGTAAGAAAACTGGGAGATAGGGTGGAGGAGGACTTTTAGAAGAGTGTATGATTAATAGTAGGAGGGTGAGGCAGGGCAAAATAAGGAATAAGAAGGTAAGGAGAGAAGATAAGGTAAAATGGATTGGGTGCAAAGAAAGACTGAGAAGGAAAACAGTAAGGAAAAATAACTAGACGTATGCCAATATCTTACACCATTTACCAAGATAAGGTCAAAATGAATACATGATCTTGATATAAAGAGAGATTATATGAGAAAATTAGAAGTACAAAGAACATATTACTTATCAGACTTATAGGTAGAAAAACAATTTATGAATAAACAAGAAATAGAAAGCAAAGTTGTGTCAAATGGATGATTTTGATTACATTAAATTAAAAAGATTTTGTTGAAAGTCCATATTTTGCCTTGGAACATGATACTCAGTTTTGCTGGGTAGGTGATTCTAGGTTTTAATCCTAGCTCCATTGACCTCCGGAATATCGCATTCCAAGCCCTTCGATCTCTTAATGTAGAAGCTGCCAGATCTTGGGTTATTCTGATTGGGTTTCCACAATATTCAAATTGTTTCTTTCTGGCTGCTTGCAGTATTTTCTCCTTGATCTGGGAGCTCTGGAATTTGGCAACAATATTCCTAGGAGATTTCTTTTTGGGATCTATTTGCGGAGGCAATCGATGGATTCTTTCAATTTCTATTTTGCCCTGTGGCTCTAGAATATCAGGGCAGTTCTCCTTGATAATTTCCTGAAAGATGGTATCTAGGCTCTTTTTTTGATCATGGCTTTCAGGTAGTCCAATAATTTTTAAATTATCTCTCCTGGATCTATTTTCCAGGTCAGTGGTTTTTCCAAGGAGATATTTCACATTGTCTTCCATTTTTTCATTCCTCTGGTTCTGTTTTATAATATCCTGATTTCTCATAAAGTCACTAGCTTCCACTTGCTCCAATCTAATTTTTAAAGTAGTATTTTCTTCAGTGGTGTTTTGGACCTCCTTTTCCATTTGGCTAATTCTGCCTTTCAAGGCATTCTTCTCCTCATTGGCTTTTTGGAGCTCTTTTGCCATTTGAGTTAGTCTATTTTGTAAGGTGTTGTTTTCTTCAGTGTATTTTTCAGTATTTTTTTGGGTCTCCTTTAGCAAGTCATTGACTTGTTTTTCATGGTTTTCTCGCATCCTTCTTATTTCTCTTCCCAATTTTTCCTCTACTTCTCTAACTTGCTTTTCCAAATCCTTTTTGAGTTCTTCTATGGTCTGGGGCCAGTTCATGTTTTTCTTGGAGGCTTTGGTTGTAGGCTCTATGACTTTGCTGTCTTCTTTAGGCTGTATGTTTTGGTCTTCTTTGTCACCAAAGAAAGAATCCAAAGTCTGAGACTGAATCTGGGCGCGTTTTCGCGTCCTGGCCATATTCCCAACCAACTAACTTGACCCTTGAGTTTTTCAGTGGGGTATGACTGTTTGTAGATTACAGAGTTCTATGTTCTACGTTTGGGGGGGAGGTGCCAGCTCTGTCAGAGCCGCACTCCTCCTTCCCCAAGGACCCCCAGTCCAGACTGGGCTCAGATCTTCGGCAGGCTGTGCACCCCTGCTGTGATCCGCCACTTAATTCCCCCCACCAGGTGGGCCTGGAGCCGGAAGTAACAACAGCTGTAGCTGCCCCACCTCCGCTGCCCCCGGGGCTGGAAGCCGAACCGCGAACTCCTTCCACTCCCGCAGCTTTTCCCACTAACCTTCTCCGCAGTCTTTGGTGTTTGTGGGTCGAGGGGTCTGGTAACTGCCGCAGCTCACATATTCAGGGCGCTAGGGCCCCCTCCGCCAGGCTTCTGGTCTGGATCGTCCACGCCGCTCAGGCTGGGCTCTGCTCCACTCCGTTCCCAGCTCCCAGCTCCCAGCTCCGTGTGGAATAGAGCTCACCCAGAGACCATCCGGGCTGTCCTGGGCTGGAGCCCTGCTTCCCTCTGCTGTTCTGTGGGTTCTGCCGTTCTAGAATTGGTTCAGAGCCATTTTTATAGGTTTTTGGAGGGACTCGGGTACGGAGCTCACTCTAGTCCGTGCTTACCAGCCGCCATCTTGGCTCCGCCTCAAATTAAAAAGATTTTGTACAAATAAAATAAATATAGCTAAAATCAGAAAGCAAGCCAAAAATTGGAGAAAATATTGTATAGACAGGTTATCAGATAAAGGTCTCATATCTCAAATATATAAAGAACTTTGTCAAATCTATAAGAATACGAGTCATTCCCCAATTGATAAATGGTCAAAGGATATAAAGAGGTAGTTTTCAATGAAGAAATCAAAACAATATATAGTCATATTAAAACATTTTCAAAATAATTTTATTAGAGAAATACAAATTAAAACAATGTTGAGATTGCTTTAACAAAATTAGCTTAAATGGTTGAAGGGGAAGGTGACAAAAGCTGGAGGGGATGTGGAAAAATTGGGACACATTTTGTTAGTGAAATTGTGAACTGACCCAACCATTTTGGAGAACAATCTGGAATTGTGCCCAAAGATTTGCTTAACTATATCCTTTGACCCAGCAATACCACTACTCATTCTGTTTCTGAAGATAATGAGGGAAAAGCATATGAACCTATATGTTCTAAAATGTTTATAGCAGCTCTATTTGTGGTAGCAAAGAACTGGAAGTTGCAGGGATGCCCATCAGTTGGTGAATGGCTGACCAATTTGTGGTATAAGATTAGGAAGGAATACTACTGCACTATAATAAATGATGAACTTGATTTTAGAAAAGACATGGAAGGACTTGTACAAAATAACAAATATCAAAATTAGCAGAACCAAGAGAACACTGTATACAGTATCAGCAACATTGTTTTAAGAATGACTTTGACTGAACATGTTGTTTTGGATATTATAAATACTCAAATTAACTATAAAGGACATATGAAGAAAGTTGCTATCTGTACCAGAGGAAGAACTTATAAATAAAAATATGTATAAAAGTACATATACATGCATATATACATATACATGTACTTTATATGTGTGTATATATACATAAGATACATATGTGTGTGTATATACATACAGACATATATATGTATGTGTGTGTGTGTATATATATTTGGGTCTACCGGTAGCCATCTCTGGGGCAGGAGTGGGGGAGAAAAGAAAAAAAAGAAATTTACATAATTTTGTTGTATATTTGAAAGGAATAATAAGTTGTGCATAGTAGATTGGCAGTTTTGTGTACAATCATCTTTTTGTACTATGTTATGGAAATGCTTGCTTTATTCCCTAAATTCAAAATAAATTTTTAAAAATTAGAAATTTTTTAAAAGAATATCATGGAGCCACAGTTAGGATTACACAGGATTTAGAAGCTTCTACATTATAGAACCAGAGGGCTTAGCATGTGACATTCCAAAAGGCAAAGAAGTTCAGACAAAGCAAAAGCAAAAAGAGATCTAATTAAAAGAGATAAGGAAGGAAACTACATCCTACTAAAAGATACCATAGACAATGAAGTAATGTCAATACTCAACATATATGTACCAAGTGGTATAGCATCCAAATTCTTAAAGAAGAAATGAAGTGAATTACAGGAGGAAATAGACAATAAAACCACACTACTGGGGGATGTCTACTTTCCCCCCTCAGAGCTAGATGAATTTAAAATCAAAATATGCAAAAAAGAATTTAAGTGAAAAGAATTCGAAAAAAGTTAGATATGATGGACCTCAAGAAAAGAACTGTATCATCCCCATTTCTTATGGCACAATAGTATTCCATTACCTTCATATACCACAGCTTGTTCAGCCATTCCCCAATTGATGGGCATCCCCTTGATTTCCAATTCTTAGCTATCATAAAAACAGCCGCTATAAATATTTTTGTACATATGGGTCCTTTTCCCGCTTGTGTGATTTCTTTGGGATACAACCCTAGAAGTGGTATCACTGGGTCAAAGGGTATGAACATTTTCATAGTTCCAAATTGCTCTCCAAAATGACTGGATCAGCTCACAACTCCACCAGCAATGTAACAATGTTCCAATTTTCCCACATCCTTTCCAGCATTTATCATTTTCCTGTTTTGTTATTTTAGCCAATCTGACAGGAGACATATGGTATCTAAGAGTTGTTTTGATTTGCATTTCTCTAATCAGCAGTGATCCAGAGCGTTTTTTCACATGCCTATAGATAGCTTTAATATCTTCCTCTGAAAACTGCCTGTTCATATCCTTTGACCATTTCTCAATTGGGGAATGGCTTGTATTCCTATATATTTGGCTCAGTTCCCTGTATATTTTAGAAATGAGGCCTTTATCAGAGATACTAGTTGTAAAGATTTTCTCCCAATTTTCGGCTTCCCTCCTAATTTTTGTCGTATTGGCCTTTTTTGTACAAAAACATTTCAATTTAACATAATCAAAATTATCCATTTTGCATTTTGTAATGCTCTCTATCTCTTGTTGGGTCATGAATTCTTTTCTTTTCCATAAAAATGATAAGTAAACTATTCCTTGCTCTCCCAAATTACTTATAGTATCA